>NW_024063110.1:0-88317 GCF_006381635.1 Hibiscus syriacus | reverse complement strand
TTTCTTAACCAAATGCAGTTGGTGCATGCGGGTTTGGTTCTTTTGGAGCAACAATAATGGCGGAGATGTATCGGCAGCATCTGACCTCTACCGCAATGGTGTTGGCTGCGGTTTTGTTATCAGGTATTAAAGACAAATGGCCCGTGCATGTGTCCTTAAGTTTTTTTAGTATGATACTCAAATAAACCAACATGCTATTGATGATGCAAACGCAATTTCAATTTACATTGACCAATTCTTACGTTGCAAGGTAAGGTGCACCAACAGCAACTATTGTTCAGACAAAGGTGTGACAGTTGTTGTAACTGATCAAGGTTCAGGTCACAACACTGATTTCGTCCTGAGCCAACGAGCCTTTGGTAGGATGGCTCAGACAACAGATGCAGCTGCATCTCTATTAGCCCTTGGAGGTCGACATTGAATATAGGCGGAAGATTCCTCTATAATGAGACGAATCAGAGTTAGAAGCAACTTCAAGAAGAAGAACAAAGTTCTTCATTATTTCTGTTGTTCTTGTCCAAAAGAAAGTACACTTTATATTGATAGGACAAAATCATGGATCTCTTATCTCATTCCTCTCTTTGTACAGCGTTTCATGCAGCTATCCAAATAAGAATATTACAATCAAGATTGAAGAGTAGCGACTACCCTCATTATTTGGCATTTGTTCTATGGTATCAACAAGGTGACAAGGATATCACAGCTGTTCAGCTATGTGAGGTATTATGTGCTTTCTAAACCTCATTTTCTGTATCAGCTGGTATGACCAATTATGGAGTTGCAAATGGAAGGTAGATTTGATGTCCGAATCTACAACAACTATTACAATAGTTAACTAAGGGGAAATTTATCTCTAATATGTGCAGACTCAAAACTTTGTGTGCAAGCTATTGGATAGGAGTCATGGAGCAGTATGGACAACCACTTCACCACCAAGTGGTCCATTGTCTTTGAGAATGTTACTGATGAGAGGATGGAGATGAGTCATGGATTGTTCCTATTAATAACATACCAGAAAATTGGAAAGGTGGAGAGACATATGACACAGGAGTTCAAATTAGTGTCTAGAATATGCACTAGGGTCTTTCAGTTCTTTGTTTAGCATACAGGTAAAAGAATAAATTCACAGGCTTTCCTGGAATGTGTAGTTTCATCATGCTTTATAGGTTAGCATATAATTTATTATTTGTCAAAGAAGGGATGACAAACTTTAGTAAGATAAATTCTTATGTAATGTATTTTTTACTAATGAAATTTTATGTTTCTTATAAAAATAAAATTTCTCAAATAAGTCATCATAGAAACAGCACTATCCATATAGTCAAGGAAAAGACCTTGACTTGCACTATAAACATATTTTTTCCAGTTTTACAATATCATCCATTTCCACTTGTGCACAGTTTCCTGATTTTATCCACAAGTATGTTATCTATTAGTTTACAGTACGAAACAAATTTCATAATGGTCATGACAGTTTAACATACCCTATTTGCTCAGGCAGGAAATGCTGCAGCAATTCTTAAATCCCAAATAATAATTAACAAAGATGACCTGGTTCCTTATGCTAATGCTACTTCTATTAGTTCCAATAGCTAAGGAATGATTAAACCTATTAAATCAACAATAATACACTGTCTACTGCCTTATCTTTCTGGTGTTTAGAAGCACAAAATAATCAGCTCGTAATAGATAAACATCCTTAGTGAAACGACTTAGTACTGCTAAAATATCTGAACGCTAACACCATTGATCTTCAATATTCATGAAAATAAGCAAGGTCAATATTAAGATAAGAAAAAAAAAGAATGAAGGGTTTAGTGAAGTTATAAAGAATCGAACACTGCAAGGAACATAGGAAAAACAATTGATGGAGGTGGTCAGATTGATCATTAGGCTGAGCAGAGACAGATTCTGTTCTTCCAGCCTTGTTAAAATATTGCTTTCTTTGATAAATAAATAAAAATTTACTTAATCCAAAAAAAATGTTATAGTTGCAAATAATATCAAAGATGGCATGATTTGGTGAATTTCTTTGCTTGAAGCAAGTTGAGAAAGATGGGAAGTTCTCCAACTAGAATATGAAATATATCGCATAGCTAAACCAACTTCCTATATCTCAGTGATAAGAGCAAAAAGAAGAATAAAATGAAAAACAAATGTGTACTGAAATTTGAAGTGGATCAACACCTCTTCTGCTTTATGTTCCCATCGCCTTCTCCTACTAAACAGCAATTCTATATTCTAAGCCCATTCAGATGTGATATTTATAAATAGAGGTCACTGCCCTAACCGTGCCATTTTCGAGAGATGTTTTCCATGGAATTTTATTCTGACTTTCATGTACATGTTTTTCCTGCTAGTTCACTGTCCCAAATCTCAAACCCCTATAGGATCTCTGCAAGACAGTTTCAGCCGAACACCCAACTCCATCAACATAGATATGATGGTTCTCCGATGTGGTAAATCATGTCTTTCTGAAAATTCCCTATCGCTGATAAACTTTCTAATATTTTCAACTTCACCCCCACTTCCTTTCCAGAGAATATATGTAAGATAATAACACATACGGCCCAACATCCATCTGTTCCAGGTCAATTAGTTGTTTGGCTATATTCTTTCCAAGCTCTAAATTAGAGAGGGTCCTACATGCAGAAAGTAGAGATCTCTACAGGGCAGGTCCTGACTCCACTGACATCTTACTCATAAGTCCGTTTGACTGTTCCATAAAACCAACCCGGCTAAGTAGATCATACATGCAACCAACATGCTCCACCTTGGGTTTGATCTGGTAAACTCTGCACATTAATCAAAACATCACCAACCCTCTAAAACCTTTCCGAATACTTACATGCAGATAAACAACTGGTAAAGGTAACAGCATTTGGCGTTTGACCTCTCTTTTCCATATCAAAAACATCTCTTGCCAAATCCATAGCCCCACATTTTGCATACATTGTCAAGAGAGCAGTAGAAAGCAATACATCACATTTGATCTTGTTATTCTCAATAAAAGAATGAACCCACAAGCCCTTATCAAGCCTCCCCAAAGTTGCACATGCTGTCAATACACTAACAAGAGAAGCATTGTTCGGCCTAACCTCCCCTGTTTCCTGATCCTGTCAAACAACATTAGAGCCTGGTTGACATACTTCTTACATCTAACGTATAAAGCCAAAATGATGTTCCAAGAAACAATATTCCTTTCAGACATCCGATCAAAAGATTACGAGCCTCCGAAACATTTTCAATCCTTTCATACCCATCATCATAGAATTCCAAGAAATAGCATCTCTTCCTGGCATTTTTTCAAACAACTCTCTCGCCACCTCCATTTTCCCAACACCGACGTACCCTGCAATGATTATATTCCACTAAAAGTATCCCTCTCAGACATCTCATTGAACAGCTCCCGCGCAATACCAACCTGCCCATTCTTCACATAGCCATCTATCATCGAATTCCAACTAACTAAATCCAACACAACCCCATCATCGAACACCTCACGGGCACTCCCTATCTGCCCACAACTGAATACAGCGAATCAAAGAGTTCTTAACAAACAAATCAGACTGGACCCAAGTTTCAAAACCCGGGTATGAACCTTTCCACCTTCTTGCAAAGACTTAATCTCGGCACAAATTTTCCCTAACAACGGAAAAGTATACTCGTTATGCTTAACAAATTTACCCACCATTTTTTCATAGTAAAAAATCAAAGCACTAAATGGATCCAAACTCAAAGACCATTCAATATGACATTACAAAGAAACGTATCAGGTTCTCTGATACAATCAAATACCAAAAGGGCATGTGAAACAGTGTAAATAGTTGCAGAGCTTCCTAACCACCCGGCTCGTCACGGGAAGCTGTTTGCGCAGGCCGGAGACGAGGAGTTGAGCGTGTATTTGGTTGAACTGATTGAAGCTGGTGCAAGATTCAACGTTTGTAAAATGGGTGGTGGGTGTTGGTGGATGTTTCCCGAGGCTGGAATTCGAAGTTGTGGGTCGTTGGGCCATAGCTTTGGTGAGGGTTTAGAGAGGTTTTTTCTGGGATTTTAGGAATTTGTCGACGGTAAGCGAGGTTAGGCGTGCTGGAGCTTGTTTGGACAAGTTGAAACTTGAAACTGTCATTTCTTTTGCTGGTTTCCGTTGTAAAATGGGGAAATCAGTAATATCATTATAGTTAAGGAAGTTTTTTACTCGATTATTGTTCAACTATCGAATGCCGGTATGTGAAGTCCGGTGGAACTTCATTGATCGCAAAGGGCGAAGAGCGGCCTAGGTTTAGAGTTTGAAATAAATATTTTTAAATTTTTGGGACTATTTCAAAATTTGTGTACTTATTTTAGAATATAATTTTAATTTTTTATTTTAAATAAAATTTTTAAAATTATCAAAATATGACATGTGTCACTTAACGAAGAAAATTAACAACATTTATTGTTGGAAAATAACTGAGTACGAGTAATTTCCCTCTAATCAGATTAGTGAGAATGCGAAATAAAAGTGAAAAAATAATACACGAAATTGATAACGGAGTTCAACCAATTTTGTCTACGTCTTCGGACTGCTGCAGATCTTTCACTAAAGAGATAAAATTTACAGGTGTTTACAAAACACTCACAGCTCACAAGAAAACTCTCTAAACTCTTTAATAGTGAGAGAAAAAAATGATTTGAGATGATTTTGAAGCTAAATGTGTTAGGGTATTTATAGTTGAAGCTTAAGGACTAATCTTATAAATATCCTAAAGTGTAATGACTAAATGTAATTATGTCATTTACCATTTTTTCAACAAAAATAAATACAACGTTCGATGTCCCCATTTTTGTCCCCCCTTTTGACCCATTCTATTCGGTGCATTTAAAGCATCGAAAGAACTCTGACTTTTAACAATCTCTCACTTGAAGATTGATTTTAATTTGTCTTCACACTTCGATCAATGTAACAGCATTTCTGATCTTGTTACTCTAGCATGCCAACTGAAGCTTAACACAACTTCATTTGTCCGTAGTCACCGTCTTTGTTAACATGTCTGCAGGATTTTGAGCTCCACGATTTGAATTTATTTATGAAGTTCTCCCTCTAGACTCCGTGTGCAAGGATGAGGGCTTGATGCTTCACCCGATTATCTCTGTCGAATTTCCTCACTCAATATCAGATCCCGAACATTGTCGAATTTTAATTTGTTATTTCTCGACAAACTATTGACTGCTGTAACAGTAGCATTCCAACTGTATGGTAGAGATGATAAGAGAATTAAAACTCGAACTTCATCATCAAATTCAATTTCCACGAAACTCAACTGGGTTGTGATTATGTTGAGTTCATTTAGGTGTTGAGCCACCAATGCACATTCCGTCATCCGCAAATTGAATAATCGGCTCATCAAGTGAACTTTGTTTGAGGCCGATGACTTCTCATACATACCAGAGAGAGCCGCCATAAGACCCGCCGTGGTCTTTTCCTTTGCTATGTTGAAAGCAACATTGCGGGATAACGTCAGTCGGATAACTCTGAGGGCTTGTCTGTTGAAAAGAGCTCAGTCTTCATTCTTCATGCCCTCTGGTTTCTTTATTGAGAGAGGTTGATATAGATTTTTCTGGTACAGAAAATCTTCAATCTGCATCTTCCAAAAGCCAAAGTTCGCACCATCGAACTTTTCAATTTTTATCTTCCCTTCGTCTGCAGCCATCGCTCCCACTCGAATCTGGTTTGTTTGGATCGTTTCTGACAATTATTGCGAACCACAGTGTATTAGAACACCTCCGTTGACAAATTTGTATCGTTGACAAAATTTTACTATTCACAAAATTTATTATTCACGTAAATAGTAATGAATAGTAACATCGCAAAAAATTGACAAAATTCACAACCAAAAGCTCTGGTTACCAGTTGTTGGGAAATAAAACGAGTACGAGTAATTTCCCTATAACCATATTAGTGAGAATGCGAAATAAAGTGGAAAAATAATACCCGAAATTGATAACGGAGTTCAACCAATTTTGTTTACGTCTCCGGACTGCTGTAGATCTTTCACTAAAGAGAAAAATTTACAGGTGTTTACAAAACACTCACAACTCACAAGAAAACTATCTAAACTCTTTAGTAGTGAGAGAAAAAAAATGATTTGTGATGATTTTGAAGCTAAATGAGTTAGGATATTTATAGTTGAAGCTTAAGGATTAATCTTATAAATATCCTAAAGTGCAATGACTAAATGCAATTATGTCATTTATCATTTTTTCAACAAAAATAAATGTACCGCTCGGTGCCCCTATTTTTTCCCCTTTTTGACTCATTCTATTCGGTGCATTTAAAGCACCGAAAGAATTATGACTTTTAACATTTACTGCTCTAACACCTAAGGTGATAACGTTTGTAACATTAGACACAATAATCATTCAAAAAAGACTGTAGACATTTATTCATAAATCGCACGACAATTTGAATACTTAATTTTTAATTAATCCTAATCTAAATATTATATCAAAATAAAACTATATATATATATAAGCACGAAATCTTTTACCCCAAGGACTAAAACTAATTTGGGTATTTTAAAATTCCATAAACGCCAAAGGTCATTCTCGTACTTCCACTGAGTTTTCCCAATTCCATCCTCTAAATGCCTTCACTTTACTTTCTTCAAAATCCCTAGAAGTACCTTTGGAAATATCGCCCAATTAACCATGGGTCTTTTCTCTTGGTTCACTAGCGACTCCAAACCACAAACCGTAACCGTACCAAAGCCAAACGAGACCCCAAAACCCGTCCCAGGAATGAACGGAGCCGTTGAAGTGCCCCGTCCGGAGAGTGTTACGGTGTTCGAATTCGGATCCGTAGCTGCTACTGCAGATAAGGTTACTTTAGCCGGATTCTGCCCTGTGTCTGACGATCTCGAACCTTGTCGCTGGGAAATTCTGCCTGCGAATGGATCCGATGCTCCTCAGTTTCGCGTCGTCTTTTGATAATTGAATAATGAAAAATCGAGTGTAAGTCGGTAGAAAATTTGATTATTTGGAGGTTGAATGACTTTTTTTTAGTTCTTGTACTTTAACTTAATGGAAACCTCGTTATTCTTATGAATTTGATTGTGTTATTTATTTATCAGAATTTAAGATAAAAGAAGAGAAATTTAGAGGAAAGAGTACCCAAATTGTCATGACAGCATGAAATAGAATTTAAAATTATAGATTAGGTTGGTAAGGTTTGGATCTATTAAGTTCAATTCCACTTCGTTAGCATATGGACATTCTTAAAGTAGATTTTGGTCCAAATGCCAGATTGTTTGTGATCAGAAATTTGGCAACTCAAACTATATTTCTTATATTGCTCTCATCAAAAGAAGTAGCCGATAGACTCGGCAAAGACCCTTCTACAGATTACTTATCCGTTTATGACTATTTACATAGTGTTCTCGTAGAGATCTTTACGCCCCTGGCCGAATAGACCCTTCATGGTGCAATGGTTTATGCCTCCACATTAAAAAAATAAAATTTGTATTTCGTTTAGTATTTAATATAAAAGTAATTACTTACATCCCTTTCCATCAACTCTCAAATGCTCTTCCCTGTTTTACTCAATAAGGATAGCCTTACATTTTGGTATAGAGTTTCTCTCCTATGGTAAAATTTGGGGTTAAGCATTCAAATGAGGGAGAGATCATAGTTTATATAATTTTATATTAAGCTTAGATTTGTTTTTATAGTTAATTATTGGCTTTTAGGGTATATTTTTCTCTGCCTTTTGGCATGTATTTTCTCTGCTTTTTAGCACGCCTCTGTCTATTGGCACGCCTCTGCTTTTTGGCACGTCTTTTCTCTTTTGTTCTCGATTCTATATCGCTTTCCATGGCTGATGTGGTGAATGAGTTGACGAATCTTTGCTATTAAGGAGGATGAAGCACTTGTTTTGGAAGAAGAAAATCATGCTTCTCCAATTTCTTTTGTCCATTGTTTTATGGGATCTTTCTTAACTGCTAGTGTAATGAATTTTGACTCCATGCGATTCACGCTAGCTAATGTTTGGCACCCTCTAGGAGGAGTTTCTATTTCAGATCTGGGAGATCGGCGCTACCTTTTTGTTATATCATTCAATAGATATTGATAGAGTTGAAAGCGGTGGCCCTTGGGTTTTCAACTTCCACCTATTGATTTTACACAGGTTGAAAGATAATGAAGACCCAATGATTGTTCTTTTGTATTTCTTAAATATGTGGGTTTTAGTGCATGATTTACTTATTGGCTTTATGTCTGAATCGGTAGCCTAACAGTTAGGTAACTTTGTTGGTCTTTTCCTTGAATATGATGCTAAGTTTTCCTCCATGGGATATAAGGATTATGCGACTTCGAGCCCGTTTTGATACTCTGTAATATCTCAAAATCGGGGTTAGTGACTAAAATTGAAGTTTTGAAAATTTGAAGTCTGATTTTGAAATATTTATTTTATTGTTCAGTAAATAACTTATGGAATAAGGGGTATAATGGTCATTTGATAAAGAAATATTTTTATTTTCCCTTATAAAAAGTAGACACGTGGAGAGGAGAATAAAAATTAGAAGACTCTGGAGATGCTTGGCTTTCTTCTTCCTTTCTTCCCGTAGCTCCATTGGTAAGGTAAGATTATGTCAAGTGATTGTTTCCTTTCAATTTGAAGTTTGGTTTAATTCTTGAGATGATAATTAAGCTTAAGGAAAGCTTAATTTGTCTTAAAACCATAAGATGAATGAGTTAAGAGAGATAAAAGATTTGAAGTTTTTAAATGAAATTTTGGAAAAGAGTTGATAAGTAGAATTTGAGGTTAAATTTGACTTGTCAAATGGTTAATTAAGAAGTTAGAGGTGATAGAATTGAATTAAGAACACATGAAAAATTTGATGAAATTATTTGATTCAAGAATTATGGTGAATTATGAGAGATGGTGAAGTGTTATAGTGTTATAAAAAGGTTTACATATGTATAGATAAGTTTTAAGGTACAAGGAGGGGTTAATAAGTGGAATTTGAGGGCAAAGTAGGACATTTTTGTGCTCAAAATGGAATTTCTGGGTTGTGTGCATCGATGCATCTTCAATGTGTATCGATGCACTCTCAAATAAATAAACATCGAATGCAATTAGTGCATCGATGCATAAGGAGTGCATCGATCCACTCCCTTAAAATGAAAACAACGAATGTAATTTGTGTACCAATGCATGGATAGTGCATCGATGCACATGTTAAGGAATGCATCGATGCACTGTAGAATGTACCGATGCACTTCAAGGGGAAATAGAATTAGACCTTTCTTTTGGTCTAAGAAATGATAGATTAGAATCCATCAATTGGATACTGATATGTATCAATGTATGATTATGTAGATATCGAGCACGAACAAGTTCCGGGACGACTATCAGGTTAAAATTTGATCGAAAGAAATCATAAAATGGGATTGGAACTTAGTGAGGCCAAGGTGAGTGCACATTATTTAGTATAAGATGTTCAATAGAAAATAAGACTTGTGATAAGTCTATTTCCAATAGTAAAATGCATGAATTCATAGAAGTATGTGTTTGCTATGTTTTATATGTGTGCATGAGTATATGTGTTATTGATGTGAATATGGTAAGTAAAAAAGATTAATGGTGATAATAAGAATAATAATAAGGATAATGAAATAATATGTATATGTGAATATATGTATATGAGAAGACATAAGAGTAAGATATAAGCAATGTAACAAGAAGTGTGAAATGACAAAAAAAATTGATATAAGCTATGCAAAAGTGATTTACGTGATTATATGTATATTTGATCCAAGTTATGTGAATATATGAGAATATGTGCTATGTGATGTATATATGAACATATGTTAAAAAGAAATGACATACGTATATGAACAAATGAGAAATGAGATAAGCCATATGAAATAATCTACGTGATTGCATGTAATATGTAATATGTAATATATGCTATATGATATGAAATATATGTTTACACATACATGTGGTATGTGGCAGAAGAGAAAGAACAAGTGATATGAAATGTTATAAATGATAATGCCCATGTTATGTAATATGAGAGCTAGTGGTATAGTTGGCATGACAAGAGTCGAGGGTTTACCTATTTTCTACGGAACATATGAACAAAAGTACCTATGTCTTTTGGGACATATGGACAGAATTACCTATGTCTTTTGAGACATATGAACAGTATACCTATGTTCTAACAGTTTACCTAGGTTTTTCGAGACCTATGGACAGTTGTCGATGTTCTTTATGACCTCTGGATAGGTCATTCGGGACAATTATACGAGCTGTGGTGACAACATAATAGTGCATAACCACAATGTACTCACATACTTTAAGTTCTCACATATGTACATGGGCTAATAAAGAGATAACAATAAATATATATATTACATGTAAAGTATATGATTTTGTAATATGAATTGCATTATATGATTATATGATGATGTGTATTGCTTGGTTAAATGAATCATATGTGACTTAAAAGAATAGACATACGAGTATGATTATAAGACATAAATGATAAGAATATAGATAGTGGAATAAGGTTAGTAATGGAAATAATGTGAGATATATATATGTGTATATCACATTGTATGTAATGTTCTATTGTTTTGGAATGACATCATGAGATAACGTGTTCCTGCATGTTTAAATAATTAGAGTTCTTTTATAAATGTAATGTCTCACTAAGTCATAGACTTAGCGTGTGATTGTTTCACACGTAGGTTACAGAAGCGAGAAGAAAAGCGAAGAAGAGCAAGACAGGTAAGCATCTCCCTTACAAAGTTTCAGATCAGAAAATAGATGATTTAAATGTATTTGGTTATTTTGAATATAGTTGACATGTACTAATTGATTGAGTCGAATATGCTCTGAATGGTTTGTAAAACAATTTGACATTATTAATTATTGTAAAGTAATTATTTTCTCAAATGAGGAAATTAAGATTTTAGTGGATTTGTAAAGAACAGAATTTTGAAAAGTCAATGTAACATCTCGGACTCGGATCCGGATCTGATACTAATTAGGGGTGTTACATACTCGGTTACCACTCAAAAGACGTAAGAAGATTGCTTTGAGAATTGGTTCGCACGTATATGCTCGATTCCAGTATGAAAAGATCAGGATTTTCTGCTTTCACTGTGGTAAGTTAGGACACGGTGAGAGTTTCTGTCCTTCTAGGCTTACAATTGATCTAAAGGACATTACCTTCAATTGGGATATTTCTCTACGAGCACCACTGCAACAGCCGGCGCCTAGCAGTATTTGGTTACGTGATGACATTAATGATAATCCCATAAATTCAGGCTCATTCCCTCTCTTGAATAAAGGGATTGACTTTGGTTCGAATCAAGGGATTGGAGCGACTTCTCAGGCCTTATTTTCCGGGGACAGATTGATTAGTGGCATAATTTGTGATGCTCCGATTAAGGATAGGTTAAAAGAAATTATTCCAGCTGCGTTAACTTATGACATGGATACTCTATGTAGAGATGGGCATGGGTCGGGTCGAGTTGGATTTTCGGTCAATCCGACTTGACCTGAAAATTATATATATATTTCACTCGAACCCGATCCGAAAAATACACCCTCCACATAATCCGACTTGAAATAATATATTTATTAAAAATATTTTAATTCAATAAAAATAGAGATTTAATTGAAAAAAATAATATATAGAGGGTATTATTGCAATTATTCCTATATATAAAAGTAAAATTATATATTTTTCTCGGGTCAGATATTTTTTACCTTAAACTTGAATTCGACTCGACTCGAACATAACCCATAAAAAAACCCGACCCAAACCTATTTTAAAAAAAATTGACTCGATCCAATCGAAATTCGTCGGATTCGGATTCTGATGGTAACAAACGTCCAAGGAATTCTAATACAGCTTCAGTTGTTTCTATTTTTCAAGATTCGAATGATGGCTCAAGGGTTCTGTGGGCCCAAATCCTTCTCTATCGGCAGGCCTGAATGACAAGGCCAGCCGGTCGCAACGAAAATGATATGTTGGAACGTCTGGGTCAACCTCGGATAGTTCGTCGACTCCGGCACATGCTGAGAGTTTTAAACCCAGATGTTTTCTTTTTTATAGAAACTAAATTAATGCAAGAAGAATGGAGAAAGTTCGTCAAAGTTTGGTTTTCCTAACGAGATTAGAGATTAGTTCAATCGGTAGAAGTGGTGGTTTGGCTTTGGGTTGGAAGAGTAAGTGTCCTATTTCCTTACGTTCCTAATCGAATAAACATGTTGATTTTCCTTTTAATGATAATTCAGATGGGTTTTCTTGGCGCTGTACTGGGTTCTACGGTGCTCCTGAGGAAGCTAACAGAATTGACTCATAGAATTTGTTACGTCAAATTAATGATTTTCCATGGATGGTGATGGGAGACTTCAATGAGATTCTCCTAGCCTCCGAGTGGTCGTATTCGAAGACAGAGACAGATGGATGGTTTTAGAACAATGCTTGAAGATTGTTGTCTTACCGACGTTGGCTATGAGGGTACTTGGTACACGTGGGAGAAGGGCCGTTTCTCAACGAACAAATCCGAGAACGATTAGACAGGGGTGTGGCTAATACTCCTTGGTGGAATCCCTTCCCAAATTTTAAGTTCACACACTTGACCCACACATTTTCTGACCATTACCCACTGTTTTCGTGATTGTCTTTATGCTAAGTCTATATGGCATCGCTTGAATTATTCTTGGCCAGCTGATACTGATAGTTTGGATTTCAAAGAATGACTGGCATGGATGTTTGCTAAGCATGCTAATAAAAAAGGATTTCAAATAGTTGTCACAGTTCGGGCACTATGGTATTCTCACAATAAGCTTCTTCATGAAGGATTGGTACAGAGTATTGAGGAATTACTTACTTTTATTAAGAGTTTCTGCTCGGAATTCAGCTTGGTAGCTTCCGGACTCTATAACCCGCCCCCTGGTGCTGTTAATCATTGGAAGCCCCCACCGCCTTCGGTGGTCAAGGTGAACATTGATGCGAGCTTTCAGCAGTCCGATAGTAAGTTATGTTCAGGAATTATCATTAGAGATGAAGGGGGTTTTATTCTTGGTGCTTGTGTTAGAATTAACTTCCGGGTTATTTCCCCTTTTGGCGCAGAAGCTTTGGCCGTTGTTCAGGGTCTTCTATTTGCAGTCGATCTTGGCTTCGCTTAAACTATTTTTCTTTTCCTATTTAGGTGTTTAAATTATTTAAGTGTTTAGGGGTTTATTCTTGGTGTTTTTCTTATTTAAGTGTTTAAATTATTTTTCGGTTAATCTAGATGTTTAATGGAATAAATATTATCATTTTAAGTGTCTCGATCGTAATTTAAGTGAATCTAATTGTATTATGATAATTTTAAAATTTATTCAGAAAATAAAAAAGTATATTATATTTTAAAAATATTTAAAAAAAATCACCCTCAACTCCACACATCCCCTCTCCCTCCCCCTCCATGAACTTCCAATTTGCAGCTCGTTGACTACTAGTCTTTGTAGTATTCCATTTTATTGACTGGATAAATTCCCATCAAAATTCTTGGATTTTATTGACTGGTATGACGATGCATTGCCTTCAAATTTAACGGGAGACTCGTGTTCATATCGCCAAACTATGATTATTACTGCTCTGATCAACATCATCAAATCGTCATGGATCTCTCATTATCCGAGACCTCAAGTTTCAAACACCAGTAACCCGAGTTTCGATTTCATCGTGTCAGTTTTGTCGACGCCTTCGTCAAATCCAACTCCATTGAATTCGAATTCGACACACATCAATATTCAATGGTAGCAGCAATGAAGACGAAAGAGATAGCTATTGCAACAATCTTTGAAGTTTCAATTTCACAATATTTAAATAAAATGCTTGATGATAGCTTTTTCGGATCAAAAAATGCCAAACAAAATTTAGGGAAGGGAGGGGGAGGGGGAGGGGACTGAAGGGAGAGGGAGGGGGTGGCGGGAGATCTTTTTAAAATAAGTTTTTAATATAATAAATTTTTTTTATTTTTTATAAAATAAAATATTTAAATTTACCAGAATACGATACGTGTTGAGATTTTTTAATGGCTGTTACAATTAAGACAGAATGATAATATTTATAACGTTAAATCGTTAAACACTTGAATTGACAAAAAATTAATTTAGGAAAAAAATATAATTTTGACATTTATTTTTATGTTAAGCCTTTTGTTTACTTGCCAATTGAACCTGGACTTTCAAGAACTGTTTAAACGTAATATCCCTTATTACTTTAGAACGCATACCAGTAATTACTTCATTCCATCCCATCATTAATTCTGATGCAAGTTCAATCTCCACATAAACGAGGTTCAAAGTTCCAACACAATAATACCACTTACTACATGGGGACAAAAAAGAAAGAAAGAAAATAACACACCCAATATCTACAGAAGCAATGGAAACGAGGCTCGTCAAAACAGGAAAGAAACATCCTTAACGCTTTGCGTGATCGTGTGTGGGAACTGAATTATCATGATTCAGAGGAATCTGTAATTATCATCGTCCTCGTTCATTTGAATACAACACATTATGGCTAGAACAAATATGAAATAAGATGAAACTTCCATTGCCAGTGCACCCCAGCTGATAATTCCAGCATGCTTCAGGATAGCCGGTATAGCAATGCTTCCAACTGCCGAAGCTCCGGTCAAGAACTTTGTTGCGTTGACCCAACTGTTAAATTAAGCATTATTAGGAAGAGGATCATGAGTATTCCAAATCTCAAGCTTGTACTGAAAATAATATCTATATGAAGAAGTTTAGGGCGAACAAAAAGGTTACCCGTTGTTGGATTCAGATAAAAGAGAAGCATCAGAGCCCGTAAAGAACAGCAAAGGCATTGGAAGAAGCACATACATTATTACTGCAACATAAACGAAGTATGTGAGGGTGCTTAAATGGAGTAATATGTATGAGCTTAACCAAATGAAGTTTCTTGCTTAATTACACAAACAGAGCTGTCAGAAACTCTAAAGCACCCGCTCACACAAGACATAAACATCATGCTCATTCATAAATCACCTTTAAGGGCATTCACACGGCAAGCAAACAAAATTTTCGAAAGACGTAACAAATTGCAGACTATAGCCATACAACAGAAATGAATTAACACAAGGATAATGGGGGATTATTCACTTCTGCACGCATCATGTATGTCCCTGTATGACAACTTCAGTTAATTATAAGATACATTACTTTGTAGATAACAAATTGCAGCGACAATTACCTCTAAGCACATTTACACAGCAACCAACACATTCTTCAAATAATGTAATAAACTGCAGGGTAAAGACACACTACAAGGGGGAATTAATCCAAAGAAAGTAATAAACTGCAGGGTAAAGACACACTACAAGGGGGAATTCTAATAATGCATGTCTATAGATGAGAAGTTCAGTTGAACCCTAAGATACATTATAGTTGTTGGTTTGTTTGTTTTCTGAAAATGATCAGAACATACAGCAACAAGAGTAAGACTACAACTTAACGAAGAGAGCGAGAGGTAGCAAACAATTAAACTCCTCTTCCTAGCACTGACAGACTTGGCTAACAATTACAGTCGTCTTCTTGACATGCTAAACAAATCACACAAATAACAAATTGAATTATAAGCATCAATTTCTGAGGTAGATGAACGGGGGCACGAAACAATTGGTAATAGGCAACCATGGTAAGCTAAAAACTCAAACTCCTAAAATTGAAAAAATAAAAGAACTAACAGAATTTATTTGAGAAAAAGTAAATTATTAGTAACAGAAGAGTAAGATCATAAACTTGATGATCACTAACCAGTCAGCATTGGCCACCAATTATTGTAGAGAGCACATGCCTAACACATCACAAATAAAGAATTAGATCAAAAGAGTAGTAAGAAAACATTTTAGATGAAAAAATTGCAGAGGTAGATAATAAACAGAGAAAAGCATTACTGACCAAGATTTGCAATACAATTCCTCCTGAAACTAAAATTGCCAACAGTGCAAGTTTTCCAGTGTGCAAGCAGGTGCGTAGATAACCTGGTAATTCTGCCATCATCCAACTTGTCTCTCACCTCATAGAAAACACCTGAAATGAATGTTTTCTCAAGTTAGACAATTTTCATATAACACTAGTAAGTCATAACCTACCTGCAAATATATAATGGAAATCATATTTTACAGTTTAAATCAATTAGTTTAATAACAATTTTCTTGCAACACCCACGAAATTAATTGCAAATATCAGTTTCAGGCTTTTCTTCCCTAAATACTTCAGAACTTAAAGAAGATAATTTTCTCCTCTATTTTTTTTCTTCTTCTTTAAAGTGGATCTCACGTTAATTAGTTGCAAAGTCCCAGCCTTTATAATCTAATTCCCTTCGTTAAATTTCATTCAAACCCCAGAAAGGAAATTATGAATACATAAAATCTGAAATACCCGCAATAATAATTCTACCGCAGACACAACAAAAATCGAAGTTTACTAAATTTGATTTGTTTCTGTAACAGAGCAATGAAATTGAATTCACAGTACCCAAATGATGCAGATATAACGCTTTTTTTAAAAAAAATAATGGAATGAAATATTACCTGGAGAGATAAATCTACGGTTCGCAAAGTTGACAAAATCCTGGAAAATTAGGGTTTTAATAGAATTGGGTTTTTACAGAGTAACCATTAGGAACCTGCCAGAGAATTAGGTGTTCGTAAAGATGCAGCTGTAGAACAGAACAGAATAAGCAATTGTGTTGATAATTACAGTTTAATAAAGAAAATTAAAAAAATCAATAACAAATCATACTCATACGATAGTTGCTTTATTTTCCTTCTTTTTTTCCTTTAAAATACATTTTTTTCTTTTTATCACCATAAAAATAACTAAAACTATAATACAAGTTATTTACTGGAAACACAGCGGAAACTAATTCCAATAAAAAAACGTGATAAACTTTTAATAATATTAACAAGGGTAAACTAAATGTTTAGTATCTAAATTATTTTTTTTGTTTAGATCTAAACTTTATTTTTTTAGAGAGCTTAATATAAAAATAAGTGGTTAAGGTATATTCAAAGCTTATTTTAGGTACCTAAAGTATTTTTCATTAAAAATAAGTGTTTAAACCCTAAATCATCAACTCCTTTGCTGACAAACTTCGTTGTTGTTGCTGTCACTGACGCTTTATTTATCGTTTTCGTCGAAGCTTCTTTATCCGATTTAAACGCATGTCGTTGAAATCTGCTCCCATAAAAAAACCCGCAACAACCATGGTTCTATTATCCAAGATGATGTGATTGCTTCGATGGCATGATACTGGGCATTTGTGAGGTGGCTTCGCACTGTCGATGACAACTCGCGATGGTCGATAGTGGGTTAATCGATAGTGGGTGAGGTTTACCATATAGTGGGTTAGGGATTAGGGGTGTTTGGGGGTTTTATGATTTTTGGGGTGTTTTGTGAAAAATAAGAAAATATATTAACCTTTTTTAAAAATTTATAAATTTTATTTTTTTTAAAATTAAGTCACATATAAACAATGATTGATTGACTACTTTTTAATGAATTTTTTAGAGGTTGTTACAGTCCAGACACCTAAAAATATAACGTCGGATTAGGTACCTAAAAGTATAACAGAGAAAATATTAGACACATACTTTTAACGAAAAATACTTTATGCACCTAAAGTTAACTTTGGATATATTTTGGACACTTGTTTTTGCATTAAGCCTTTTTAAGAACATACTTAATGTTTAGTTTATATTTCAATTTGGCACATCACCGTTAAAAACTTAATGGTGATATAGATATGTCATCATAAGATAATGTAATTTCATCATTGAAAAAAATAAAAAAAAATATCACATCATCTATTTTGTTAAGTTTTTAACGATTGTATATCAAATTAAAACCTAAATTAAACGTTAGACATAATTTTGGATACCAAAACATAACAAAAGTAATAGTTTAGATACTAAATATATAAATTACCTTATTAATAATTACCATGATTTGAAATGTCGAAGAGGGGATGTCTAAGGTACGACAATCTTAATATACGACTAAGGAAATACACTACCGGAAATGTTAATATATTTTTAATATTTCCGGTAAAGCGTTACCTAAAACATTATTTTTTTTATATACCAGAAATGTTAATATTGGACGCTACATAAAATGTTTAACATTTCCGGTAAAACGCTACCTAAAACATTATTTTTTTCTACTGAAAATGTTAATATTGGACGCTAACTAAAATGTTATCTTTTATATCTGAAATTAGGTAGTTAAATTAATATTTACGGTAAAAAAAATATTTTAGGTAGTATTTTACCGAAAATATTAAAAAATATTAACATTCCTAGTATAACCTCTCCTTAACCGTATATTAAGACTGTTATACAATATATCTATCTAGGAAAAGAAGGGTAGTTAGACATGTGATAATAACAGCCTAAAGCACCTGAAATCCAATGCTTAAGATTGAACTTTAGTATTTTGTTTGGAAGTTTGAATTTCAGAAGAAACAAACACATGCGGGTCGGTCAATCAATCTCAATAGTAAATTCACCTGAAAATAAATATTTCAGAGTTGTTTCAGAAGAAACAAGCACATGCGGGGTTTTTTTTTCAAATTACAAATTCCTATTTCCTTTCTTTAATCACTAATAAACCTAATGATAAAAAAATAAATATATCCATCTCTGGTATTTCTATTGCATCAATATGGGAACTTTCAGGAAAAGCAAAAATTAAGGGAGAAAACCTAAAATTGACCTGAATAGAGAAAAATCAAAAGAAATGAAATCGTTTAAATAAAAAAAATCCAATATTTGGTAATCTTCTTCTCTGTAACGTTGAGTATTTTGGATAGTCAAGTTGGTTTAAAGAAATGGATATTTTTCAAATACTGAAGTAAAACCATAAAGAAAAGAGAAAATCGCCTCAGTGACCAAAAAAAAGTTATAATATACGATTTTAACCAACTTTTTTTGGATTTGCCAAAATGACCAACAAAATCGCAACGCGAAATAAAAATCGCAACGCGATCCCCAGAATCGCAAATCAGTTTCCAGAATCGCAACGCGATTCTTGAAAATCGCGATGCGATAGTACAAATTCGCATTGCGATTTTCCATAATCGCAACGCGAATATGAAAATCGCAACGCGAACACATAAATCGCAACGCGTATCCGTAAATCGCAACGTGTATCCGTAAATCGCAACGCGTATGGGTAAATCGCAATGCGTATCCGTATATCGCAACGCGTATCCGTAAATCGCAACGCGTATCCGTAAACCGCAACGTGTATCCGTAAATCGCAACGCGTATCCGTAAATCGCAATGCGTATCCGTAAATCGCAACGCGTATCCGTAAATCGCAACGATAATCCGTAAATCGCAACGCGTATCCGTAAATCGCAACGATAATCCGTAAATCGCAACGAGAATCTGTAAATCGCAACGATAATCCGTAAATCGCAACGAGAATCTGTAAATCACAACACTGAAATTTTGGGTATATAACACTGAAATCATAAACTAAATCCCTAAATCGCAACTCATTCCATCTCCATCTATCACTCTCTCCGGCGACATCCGTTCCTATATCCAACGACATCCTTCCCCATCCGGCAACAGGTCTTAGTTTCGCATCTCGTTTGTTTAGTTACAACCATGAAATCATCTAATGTTGATCATGTTTGGATAGATTTGTGTTTTGGAGGGTCATGGGATAATGTTAATGGTGTTTTACAATATATGCCTTTACCCATAAATCTTCAACTAAAATTGTCTTTACAAAAGTTAACTTATGAAACTCTAATGCTACGTGTTTCAAATAAATTGAATTTAGAGCCCCTAAGTGGATTTAGGCTATCTTATCAGAGAAATGGTAAAGTTTATTTGTTAACCGACAATGAAGATGTTGAACGATTCATTGCTTACATTAGTGTTTCACAAGATGATGTTACATTGTATGTTGTTGAACCTAGAAGTAGTATTGTTGGGTCAGTAGCGGGTAGTAATCAACTAAGTTTTTCTCAAAACCCACAACCTTTCTCTAATCCAAATCCCAATCAACTTTCAGCACCAAATTCCGGTTTTCGTATTGACCAGTTAGACGATGATGAGCCAACAGAAAAAATTGTGAGTACTAGTCAGTATTCGAAATTTGGTCTTGGTCAATATCCGGACTTTGATATTGGTCAATACACGGATTTTGATGATGTTTCAGAAGAAGAAACAGACCATGCGTGTAATGATATTGATATTGGTCAATACCCGAATTTTGATGATGAAACAGCCGTTGCCGAAGAATGTAATGTTGATGATAATGAGGAGGAAGTTACGACTGTGAATGAACATGTTGAACATCCATTCTGTAATTCATATAATCCTGAAGAAGAAAAAGAAGAAGAAAAAGTCCCCGAAGAAAAGAAAATGCCACGGGCGTATAACTGGAATATGCCAGAATTACTTCAGATACCGGAAGAAGAGTTGATAAAGAAAGCAGTTGATTGTTACACAAAAGTTATTCGTATCAAGAAAGATGATTGTTTTGATACAAAGGAAGACTTGAAGATAGCTTTATATACGAAATGTGTGGAAGATGGCTATCAACTAAAAGTTAACAAATCAAGCAAAGATCGTTTCGAAACAAGGTGTATGATTGACAAAAACTGTACGTGGCGTATGATTGCAAAGAGAATAAAGATTGCAAAATGTTTCAAGTTAGGACTTTTATTGATAAACATACATGTTCAAGAACCCAAGTTTTTCCTCACCATAGACAGGCAAACAAAAGGTGTTGGGTGGTTTTCTGGCTGAGTTAATGTTTTTGAATGGCAGGGTATATCGGGGACATGAAATTATGACTGACATGAATGCTCGGTTCAAGATTAGTATATCATATTCTCAAGCTTGGAGAGCCAAATGTTATGCCTTGGAATTGTTGAGGGGTCGCCAGAAGCATCGTTTGCCCAACTGCCGGCTTATTGTCACAATTTAAAGCTGAAAAATCCTGGGTCGGTAACTCATATCAAAACAGATAGAGATGGACGCTTTGAGTTGCTGTTTATCGCCATTGGTGCTACGGTTAGTAAATCAATATAATTTTGTTGACTCATTTTTGTTAGTTACATGCATTTCACATTTAAATGATTATATTTCTTGTGTATATTATTTTGTAGATTCGTTCGTTTATTACTTGCATGCGCCCAGTTATTATAGTTGACGGAGCACATTTGAAAGGTCGATACCTTGGAGTAAACTTATTAGCAGTAGCCATGGATGCTAACAATGGGATATTGCCAATAGCTTACGGGGTTGGCAAATCTGAAACCTCTGATTCATGGACATGGTTTATGGGGCATCTTAGGGATTGCATAGGTCCTATTAGCAATCTGACAATCATATCCGATAGGGCAAACTCAATTGACAACGCTGTTAGAAGGTGTTTCCCAGATGCTTTTCATGGACTTTGTGGTGTTCATTTGTATAGAAATCTAAAATCAAGGTCTGCTGGTATAAAAAGCACAAATGGACATACTGGAAGGCTGTAAAAGCTTATCGGGAAGTGGATTTCAATAAGCATATAAATTGTTTAAGACGTGTTTTGCCTCAGTGTGCTCAAACACTAGAAGATGTCGGGTTTGAAAGATGGTCAAGAGTACATCAACTTGGAGCAAGATATGGTTTCATGACGTCTAATAGTGCAGAATCAATCAACGCTCTAAGTCGTCATTCCCGGAAATTACCCATTACTATGTTAATGGAGTTTTTTCGAGCCTCTATTCAACAGTGGTACTACAAGAAAAGAAACCATGCAGGTATTATTTCTTTGAATTCGTAACTTATCATATTTATATATTTACTAAGTATTGTTTATTTAAATTTACAGGAACATTGGAACATCGTGTTACACCATGGACTGAAAAAAAGATAACGAAACGTGTTGTGAAGTCAACGTCATGGAGAGTTGAACCATGTTCAAACACTTTGTTTCAAGTACTGGATAATAACTTAAATGGGCTAGTCGATCTAAATGCAAAGACGTGTAGTTGTATGAAATGGCAAACATCTGGTTATCCGTGTGGCCATGTTATAAAAGTTGCTCTTCATTTAAACCAAGATGATTCAAGCGCATACGCTATGGATTGCTACACTACAGAAGTTTATCGACAGACTTATGCCGAGATTGTCTACCCTATTCCACATCCTTCTGAGTGGGACATACCAGATGACTTACAAACAGTTTTGCCACCAGCCATGGACAGAAGGCTACCTGGCCGACCAAAAAGTCACGATCGTATACCGTCTAAGGGTGAAGAGAAGAAGAGATCGACATGTAGTCGTGCAAGGAAAGTGGTCATACAAGGTTGACATGTGGATCACCAGTGCCATCAAAATCATCTTTTCCTCTACCAAAATATGGATCCTCATCAAAATCCAAAGCTCATATGGTGTGAACTTTGTATTATGTAAACGTTGTTATTCAGTTGTATTATGTAAACGTTTTAACATTTAACATTTTATGTGTATTATGTAAACGTTGCCATCAAAAGCTCATATGCAAACGTTGTATTATGTGGATTTTATGTGTGAACTTTTAACATTTTCAGTTGAATTAATGACTCAGGCCAACCATTTTGACTTAACCAACTCTTGTTATTCAGTTGTTATCACTATTAGGCATGCATTTGACTATCGCAACACGGAAAATACAATCGCAACGCGAAATGAAAATCCCAACATGAAAATCGCAACGCGAAATGAAAATCGCAACGAGAGAATCGCAATGCGAAATGAAAATCGCAATGCGAAATGAAAATCGCAACGAGAGAATCGCAATGCGAAATGAAAATCGCAATGCGAAATGAAAATCGAACCGACATAATCGCAATGCGAAATTAAAATCGCAATACGAAATGAAAATCGCAATGCGAAATGAAAATCGCAACGAAAGAATCGCAATGCGAAATGAAAATCGCAATGCGAAATGAAAATCGCAACGAAAGAATCGCAATGCGAAATGAAAATCGCAATGCGAAATGAAAATCGCAACGAGATAATCGCAATGCGAAATTATAAACGCATTGCGATTTTCATTTCCGCATTGCGATTTTCATTTCGCATTGCGATTCTCTCGTTGCGATTTTCATTTCGCATTGCGATTTTCATTTCGCATTGCGATAGTCATTTTTGCCTTCAACATAATGCAGATTGAAATCAACAAATCAACCATTACATTTCAATCAATTAAACAAGCACAAATAAGAATTATGTTCGCATCAATTACACAAATCAACTTTTACAAATCATCTTTTACAAATCAATTAAACAATCAAAAAATAAGCAATAATTCTTATTTCCGATCATCTACTATTGAATCAACTTTTACAAATCAATTAAACAATCAAAAACAATCAATTAAACTATTGAATCAACTTTTGCAGCTCGACATCATTTTCACGCAGTTCACTTCTGAGATTAACCTGCAGAAACCAAACATTTGTTCAAACAACACTTTCTACGCAAATTATTGAATTCTAGTTACTTAACCAAACATTTTCATTTATAAGTATATAAACTTACCAATTGTTTATGGACATTTTATAACGCGGATGCAGGTAGGCAGCGTCTCGTATATATCGATTTAGCCATATAATGTCGAAACCACAAGCCTACTGCAGCTTTATCTCTATCGGTGGGAGGTAGATACTTGATGCTTCCCGTCGTCAAACGCTCCAACGCCAAGCATACGAGAGGACCACAATCTCCTCTGGCTCCGCTCGTTTGTTGTGGCGCGGTCTCGTCTCTAATAACTGTAATATTGAGCTTCTTTGGCTTCTTGTTTCCAGAACGAGTCCAATAATTGATCACATCCAAGAATTTAGCCAAATGAGAGCTCCATCCCTTAATAACATCTCTTAAATCAGCCAATGATATGTAATTTATCATGCTGTCATACACTATTGTCTTAAGGGATGGGAGCTGAAGCTCGACGAGAATCCAATGTTTACGTTCCAAAACAGGGATAAACACCTGCAATCATAAGTAATAATTCATTCATTTGCGCACTTATTTCATAAAACCTTTAAACTCAATCTAAAATAAATACTAACCTTATCGACCTCCCACCATGCAGGATAAAGTTTAGCTTGTCCATTGCCCAAATCAAATGATTCATCTCGTGCATTCTTCAAGTGAACGGCGTGAAAAGACGTCGGCATTATTGTATATCGTATATTTTTATTTTTCTTAAGTTTTCTTATTATTAGAAGACGTGTCACCCACGCATCGATATGCTGTTTTACAAAAAAAGACATATATTAGTGACTTACATAAATTTAAAAAAAAAATTAATCAAATTGAAATATAGAAAAATATAAGACTTACCCCCCCATCGAAATAGCCATTGTCTTCGACCCCTAATAATACGCCCCACCAAGGCCGTTCAAGCAACAAAAAGATATCATCGGTGAGCTTGCATATGTCAGTGAAACACCCCTTGCTCCGCTCATGTAGATAAAAATCAACTGCGGTCTTAGCCCAAAGGGTGTTATCCAAAATTGTGTCCGGTAGTTGTTCCCTCTCCTCTTCAGATACCGGTATGGTACTGGCCGGTAACTCATACGAGAGCCAACTCTCATCCATCATGTCCGGAACCGGTGGGGGTTTCTCAATACTTCGATATTACCCCATGTGAATCAGACTCTGGAATGGTGGGAGGGACCTCTTCAACGATGACAGTTGCCTCTTGAACGGTGGGAGGGGACTCTCGAGGAATGATATGGGGGGCCTCTTCAACGATAGGAGTGGACTCTTGAGGGATGACAGGCGAGTCGGGCTTCTTCTTGCGGTGTCTTCGCACTATTGGGGTGTACGGAGACTTAATAGCACGTGCACGCTGTCTGATGCGTGAACTCCGTCGTGCAAGCATAACCCGACGTAAAGCATCCACTCTATCGGGCCGCTAAATAATTAAATACAAAATCAGTAATAAACAGACATGATCTTTAAACAGTGAAAACAAAGACAAATATGTTTCAAACTTGCATTGTATTCACCCAAGTCATTATTCTATCATAGTTCACAAAATGCATCAGATAACAAAGAAAAATATGTTTCAAACTAATACCCTGAAGTTAGTATTTGTCTTTGTTTTGTCTATTGGTTGAAGTAATGCAATCCATTCAAGTTTCAATTTGCAGAAGAAGAAATAGTTTACTTTCGCAACACGAAACTTAAAATCGCAACGCGAAACCAAAATCGCAACGCGAAATGAAAATCGCAACGACAGAATCGCAATGCGAAATGAAAATCGCAACGAAAGAATCGCAACGCGAAATGAAAATCGCAATGCGATTTTGGTTTCGCGTTGCGATCTTGTCGTTGCGATTTTGGTTTCGCGTTGCGATTCTGTCGTTGCGATTTTCATTTCGCGTTGCGATTTTGGTTTCGCGTTGCGATTTTAAGTTTCGTGTTGCGAAAGTAAACTATTTCTTCTTCTGCAAATTGAAACTTGAATGGATAAATTTACTTTCAACCAAAAGACAAAACAAAGACAAATACTATTTCACAGTGTTAAAGAATACACAGTTTAGCAGAATTGGCAGCAACCGAACAAATTTACTTTCAACCAAAAGACAAAACAAAGACAAATACTATTTCACAGTGTTAAAGAATACACAGTTTAGCAGAATTGGCAGCAACCGAACAAATTTACTTTCAACCAAAAGACAAAACAAAGACAAATACTATTTCACAGTGTTAAAGAATACACAGTTTAGCAGAATTGGCAGCAACCGAACAAATTTACTTTCAACCAAAAGACAAAACAACGACAAATATTTCACAGTGTTAAAGAATACACAGTTTAGCAGAATTGGCAGCAACCGAGCAAATTTACTTTCAACCAAAAGACAAAACAAAGACAAATACTATTTCACAGTGTTAAAGAATACACAGTTTAGCAGAATTGGCAGCAACCGAACAAATTTACTAAGCAATCTAAGTGAAATGGCTAATCTAAGTGAAATTACGAGTAAATTTATCATTAAGTTAAATATGGAAAATCTTAAACTTACCTCGTTGCGTAGAGTATGAACCTCATTCTGCAACGATACTATCATCTCACGTAGAGCGGCAACCTCACCACGTAAAGTTGACACCTCCACACGCCATGCACCATCGTTATCGCGTAGAGTACCGATCTCCTCACGCAAGGCATTGACCTCATCACGTAACTCCCTTGACTCATCCCGTTGAGGTGGAGGTGGAGAACAGGGAGATAGGAGTCGTGGCATCTTTGCCGGTCGCCTATCATGAGGTGATGGTGGAGAAGAGGCTCGATGATGTGACGGGATAGGTGATGGCTCTCGTTCTAGAGATGTATAGTCGGTCGATCGGGTGATGGCTCTAGGTGAGGTGATGGCTCTCGAATTGGAGGAAGTGGATGCTGCTCATCATCCGTGCCATCAAAAAATTCTGACTAGCTTGCCACCAATCAGTGGCAAGCTCTTCCTCCGTGGGTGTCAGTCTTTGTAATGGAATGTTGGCCTCCTAAAATATAAAAACTCAAACAAAGTTAAACGTCTACTATTAATAACTTGTTTATATATTATATGAAAGTATTTGTGTTAACTTACATTATTTATTGTGGCATATGGTATTAAGTCTTCCCAATCCAACAGAGTTTTCCTCTTCCAGGAAATAGCCCTGGGAATATCATTTGACGTTTTTATTGCATATGTACGCATGCTGGGGAAAGCCTCGAATATCCAAATCTACAAACAATATAATAACAAAATTAGTAATTGTTAAATAATTAATTTAATTTTAGAAACATTATATAGAAATTCTTACCTTAAAGGCCCAAACAAGCCTGACAAAGTGTATTTGGACCCATCGCCCCGCAAACTTTTGCGGTCATCAAAGGCAGACGACAACTTAGTCCAGGTAGCTTTCCATATATACGAACCCCACGGAAACAGATTCCATGCATTCAGGTCCTCTACCAATATTATTAGCTCCCGATGAATAGGTTGTCTGGCCTCTCTGCCTAAAAAGCCGGCATACACAAGTAGTAGAAGGCATACTCGGACAACATCGACGTCTTCCATCCGAGTGAAACCAGCTTTCTTATTAAATAATTTCTTCAGGTCGTCGACATGTAGGTTCGGCTTCTCCATTGACTCATCCGGAAAAACCCGGGATAACCATGATGGGCGGGCGATATGACGAGTGTACCGGCCTACATCATCGTGTCCGAATCGTAGACCAGTGATTAAGCAGAACTCCTTCCGCCCAAAGCAAGTATACGCTGGTGGAAAATGAAACCATATCTCTTCCTCACCACGTTGTATACTGTCGGGTAGATTTGATGTCATGGTCTGAAGCCACAAATGGGTCAAATTAGCATCTCCACCCGGATGCTGTACTCTCAGCCATGGCCCGAAGCAGGTTTCCTCAAACAATTGTCTTTGAGCAGGTGAAAGCTTCTTTGCAATTGTAGTGGCCAGGCTGACTTTATTTCTCAAGGTCAATTGAGCCGAAAAAAATTTCTACAAAAACAATAAACATACCAAGTTAGATATACCAAAAACTACACTGTGAAGATATACCAAAAACAATAAACATAAAAAGTAGTAGTTTATTCTTTAAACTAAAATTTGCAACACTGTTTTGTCTTTTGGTTGAAATGAAAATCGCAACGAGAGAATCGCAACGCGAGATGACAATCGCAACGAGAGAATCGCAACGCGAAATGAAAATCGCAACGAGAGAATCGCAACGCGAAATGAAAATCGCAATGCGATTTTGGTTTCGCGTTGCGATTCTCTCGTTGCGATTTCCATTTCGCGTTGCGATTCTCTCGTTGCGACAGTCATTCTCTCGTTGCGATTTTCATTTATCTCGTTGCGACTCTTCTGCAAATTGAAACTTGAATGGATTGCATTACTTCAACCAAAAGACAGAACAAAGACAAAGACAAATACTAACTTGAAAATCGCAACGAGAATAGCAACGCGAAATGAAAATCGCAACGACAGAATCGTAACGC
The DNA here is from genome assembly GCF_006381635.1 of Hibiscus syriacus. Lineage (NCBI taxonomy): Eukaryota > Viridiplantae > Streptophyta > Magnoliopsida > Malvales > Malvaceae > Hibiscus > Hibiscus syriacus. The sequence goes on along the minus strand of NW_024063110.1, from coordinate 60,236 downwards.
GAAATGAAATCTAAGTGAAATGGTTAATCTATTATTGAAATGACCAGTAAACTTATCATCAGTTTCAATATGAAAAACCTACAATAATGCAAACATTTCAAAAAAAATAATTAAAAAACTAACCCTCGGAGGTTGATTTTCCATTTCTGAATATTGTGAGGGATTTCTGACCGTGAATGGTTGTGAGGGATTTCGCCGGAGATGGGGACGGAAATCTTCGGAGATGGGGACGGATTTCTTCGCCGTAGAGAGTGAGAGATGGAGATGGGACTGAGTTGTGATTTTAGGTTTTAGGTTATGAGTTGCGATTACGGGATTTTGTCTTAATATTCTTTTTGTAATTTGAAAATAAAATACGCGTAGCGATTATAATGGCGCTTTAAATATCGCGTTGCGATTTACGGATACGCGTTGCGATTTTATGTATTATCGTTGCGATTTACGGATACGCGTTGCGATATACGGATACGCATTGCGATTTACCCATACGCGTTGCGATTTACGGATACACGTTGCGATTTACGGATACGCGTTGCGATTTATGTGTTCGCGTTGCGATTTTCATATTCGCGTTGCGATTTTGGAAAATCGCAATGCGAATTTGTACTATCGCATCGCGATTTTCAAGAATCGCGTTGCGATTTTGGAAACTGATTTGCGATTCTGGAAACTGATTTGCGATTCTGGGGATCGCGTTGCGATTTTTATTTCGCGTTGCGATTTTGTTGGTCATTTTGGCAAATCCAAAAAAAGTTGGTTAAAATCGTATATTATAACTTTTTTTTGGTCACTGAGGCGATTTTCTCTAAAGAAAAAGGAGCTGCTGGATGGGTTAAAGGGATTCAGTAGTAGTTGACGGCAAAAATGATCATACTAGATGGGTTAATGGGTACTTTTCAAACAATAGTTGAGTTGAAACAGCCAAAAAGGATGAGTTGACGGCAAAAAGATAACAACAACAATAACAAAACCCTATTCTCATATGAAATGGGATAAGGGAGAGGTGGGGTAGTAGGCTGCCCCCAACGCCAGGTTGAGAGCAACTTTCGTGGAAGACCTCCGACAGTATGAAAATTAAAAATAAAGATAAAATATCATGTATGTATAAATAAATCAATAAATACATAGTTGAACAGTCTTCATATTGTGTATGTAATGAGAAGTAATCCCGAAGGATCAAATTGACATTCGGAAGACGTGATTAAAAATTCGAATTCATTTTGATCCCCTGCTTTATAAAATGAAGCAAAGTGGAATGGCTGGGATTATTTTATTTTATTTTATTTTATTTTAGGGTAAACTACATTAAAGAATAAGAGGAAGAAGGGTTACGTAGTTAACATGACACGCCAGATAAAATTAACGGAAGGTAACGTAAGAGACTTTACTGAAAACAAACTAAAAGCTCAGTGATTGTATTGAAATTTTTAAAAGTTGGGTGATCAAAATGTAAGTGCTCTAAAAATTCGGAGATCATTTATATATTTTATCCTAAAATTTATATTCATCAATTTTAACTATTATACAATATTTAATATAATTTATAACTGTTATCGGATCTTTTATTGTTTTATTACTACTCTGAACTCACAAATATAGAGTTCATTTCAGCTTTTGAGAATCACCAAAAAAAAAATGAATTCTCACTCAAAAAGTTATTTAGTTCCTTTTAAGTTTTGATTTTTTAGAGAAAAAAAAATATCACATAACTATGCTCTAATTTTTTGGTGTACAAATCTTTGGAGATATTGTACTAATTTCAAAGGGTCGTTAGTCTATCGTAACTATTACTCACATCGAGATGAATTCACTTATAAGACAGTGATTTATCATGATACGATCATTTGTTCTTTTCTTTTACTATTTATTTAAATTGTTATATCAATGTTAATGTCTTGTTTTACAACCTTTTATTTTCCAATAATCTATAAGCGGATTTTTTAGTGCAGCTATATACGACAGTAGTACAATCCAATGGAACATCTTTTTGGCATAGATTATAAAAAATATGGAAACCAAGAAAATTGGGCCTATCAAAAAATATTCTTTGGCATTATCACTCCTGAAAATATAGATAGGCCTACGAATTTGAGTTCAAATTTCAACATATGATCCTCAATTTTAGTGCTTACAAGCTTGATTTCAACCGGATCATAAAGTTTGTACCCAAACTAATCTTGATTATAGCTAACAAAGATGTATTCTCGAGTCTTTGCATTTAATTTGGATCTCTCATCACTCAAAACATAAATAAATAACTTACAACTAAACGCATGCATGTGATCGTATGGAGATGCTCGATAGAATTTATTTCTATCTCAATAGATATGTTTAGTGAAACATGTGTTGTTTTGTTGAGCATTGTTGATGATGGAGCTAATTCAACATAACATGATGAAAAATATGTACTTCTTTTGAGTTTGTTTGAATCTTACATGTTATAAGGAAAGTTCTTGAAATTTATGATATGTCAAATTTTGAAACGATAATCTCAAAATATTTTAAATACAATGCATATTGTTTCGTATACTAACTACTTTAGAACTTAAGGTATAAATGGTGGAATGGCCTAATTATTATGTTGAGATCTATTTATGACTCAACTAACATATCTATTTCGGAACTGAATGCTTATTATGTGCAAAAGAAAAATAAAAGATATGCTTATTTATAATTCAATTATAAATTATCTTTGTGAAAAAAGTAATATGTTGTGTTTTTTTTAGACTGTATATGCATATGTTTTGAAATTATTTTAACAATGAATGTTATTTTATTTTGTTAGATTATATTACTATGTATATTTTGTCTCCGAACTAGTATTGTAACTCTGTCACTGTTTGAAAATCTCAAAAACACTGAAAGTCACCGCAAGTACTTTTTTCTTATCTTGACTATGAAGTTGAAACTATCACCTCTCAGCTCACTCAGTGCGATTGATGATTGGAGCTTTGTTTGTACTATTTCATTTGGGTTTGTCATATCCAAAATGGAGCTCAATGCCATGGTATAGGATCTCGAAAACGGATGAGGCATCCCACTGCCTTTGTGGATGCTTGTCAGTTGTCATTTAAATTCTATCCAAATAATATTCGATGGAAGAACTTCGTTGCTGTCTAAAAGAGTTCAATATCACAAAAATAATGTGTGCTTTGTGTGCGCAAATATCTTATATTGTACATGATATAATGTCATTTTAGTTGGACAGAATTTAACAATGGCAGCCAAGTATCCACTGATTGTCCATCATTCTTCAAATATTTCTGAACTTGTTGGGGGTGCCGTAGATAAATGTAAGAGTACTCGATGAAAAATAATAAAAACTTATAATTTATTTCATTCAGTTCTTAAATTGATTCTATTTTATTAGTGGTTTCAGATAATACATTTTGATATCGACCTCCAACTTTTCATCCCAAGAGTAGTATAAGATTTTATGTTAAGAGAATAAACTTGTAAGGAGAGGCGATCGGCCCTGACCACTCTCTCGGTCCATCACTGGCTTATAGGTAATAGGTAATGTCACCCCTATAATCATGATATCCAAGCACAATCTTCAGGCAACAGAACTCGAAGTCCGCTGTATGTATTTGCTGTGACGGGCTTGAGCTGTTTCTATTACATTCTAGGAGCATGACAGAGAAGCGTTTTGGGCCAAAAGATAGAGCATAGTGTTGGAGGTAACCAACAACCATACGGACTGCAATAGGCAAAACTGGCCCAGTGGGTTTTTTTATTTAGCCTAATAGGGCAAGTAAACATTTATTTTGAGATCTATGATATTTTTTACAGTGACATAGAACTCATCACGTTGAGGTGACGAGTTTCAATGAAAAATATTTTTTAATTTTAACTTTTTACTTCGATATGATAGATTTTAATAAAAAATTATATTTAAAAAATATTTTTTATTCAAACTCATTGCCTCGACGTGACGAGTTCCAATAACACTGTAAAAAATGTCGTAGATCCCAAAATATAAATCGAGATGCCCTAATAGGATAAATAAAAAACCCGTTATTGGGCCAAAAAATCCACTGCAATATTTTTCACCAATCTATGCTTTGAAACCCATCACAATGATGTGGAGATAATGGCATTTATGAAGTTTACTTCGGTTACATCGGGTGAGACTAAGCCATCAACGTTGCATTTCACGTAGGACCTAAAGGCCTAATTGGTGTTGAAACATTAGGCCCAACCGGTCTCCAATACGGTGGCAGACACAGTGACCTACCAGCATAAATGTACTAGGCAGGTAGGTATTCAGATCACATCACATATGTTTGATCTAAGGTGGCGTTTGGTTCGCTAGAATATTTCTGAAGGAATTGAAATCTGTGAAGGAATTAGAATCTGTCAGGAATTGGAATCTGAATCTGAAACCTGTTTGGTTGGCAGAAATCCAATTCTATATTCTGTTTGGTTCGCAGACATGTCAGATGAATTTGATTTCAGTAATGTAAAATGACAGAATTGCCCTTCTTGTTTTTTTTTTTAGTTTGTTTTATAACTTACATGTAGTAATATATTATAAAAATGTAAAAAATATTAAAATTTCATTTTATTGATTGATTATTCATTTCAATAAATTATAAAAATCATGTAAATAAACATTATAAGTTAAAATCATCGCAAGTAGGGATGGCCATAGGTCGGGTTTTTGGTCCACCCGACCTGACCCGAGAACAAGGGAACTTCCACCCAAGACCTGACCCGACCAAAATAAAGTTTCACCCGACCCGACCTAATCCGAATATATGAATTAAAAACCGACCCGACCCGACATGAAATAATAAAAAAAATATTTTTATTCAATAAAAACAGTGACTTAATTGAAAAATATATATATAGAGGGATATTATTGTAATTGTTTCTAAACCCTAAACCCAACCCAAATATCACACTTAAAAAAACCCGACCCGACCCGAATATCAAACTTAAAAAACCCGACCCGATCTCGAATTTTATATAAAAAAATCTGACCCGATCCTGAAATTTTTTGGAAAAAACCGACCCGATCGAACTCGAAATTTTTCAAAAAAAAATCTAACCCAAATACTAAAAGATTAATGAAGGTAGTATAGTCAAATTTCACATTCCCTCCTCCAAATGATTTCAATTCCATCATGTTATAGATAGAATTTACTTTTCCTCATTTAATATAATTAGATTCCAATTATCCTTTAAAAATTTCAATTAAACGTGAAATAGTGATGAAATTAGATTTCAATTTCCACTAATTTCAAGCATTCCAACTAACAAAACCCTACCTAAATGATTTGGAAAATGGATGTTGCTCAATGCAATGGTAGTGGTAAGGTATTTCGTACATGCAGAGCTGTCAATGAGCCCAACTCATTCAAATCACAGGTCTACGCTAAAATCAATGCAAACACGTTACATGATTTTGACCCTCTCTGCTAAACACATACGTTGTTATCCTATCCAATGCCAAAGGAATTTCCTTATAAAAGCCGAGTATTAAATTCATAGATTTACTCCTTTATGCATGCATTTAATTTTTGGGTAAAATATCTAAATGGCACTAAACTTTTCATATGCTTACATTTAGGTAATACAGTCACCAAATATTTAGTTCATTTGCAATATGGTCCCCGTCGTAACGGTCGTTTCAATGCTATTAAGGTAAATTATATAAATGGTTACTGAACTTTTCAAACGCTTGTATTTAGGTCCTTCAACTTTTAAAACTTGCAACACAAACATCAATTATATTCTAAACCCTAAAATCCAAAATACTTCAATTACATTCTAAATCTCAAAATCCAAAATACTTCAATTACATGCCTAACCCCAAATTCATAATTCATTATCAAAATCTGCCATAACAAATTGAACTTGAAACAACAATCCTGAACCCTCAAAACATAATCATTTTAAAAAAATTTAACAAACTATAAGTGAACAACAAGTGATTATGTTGGGTTTAGGGTTATGTTTGACCTAAATACTCAATTCAATTTATAAAATAGTTGACTTGAAATTTTTTCGATTTGAGTTTATAAAATTTAAATCAAGTCGAATTGAATATTTTCGAGTTTATGTTTAATTTAATTATAAATATTTATCATATTATCATATTATTTAATTATAATTCAATTCAGTTTATAAAATAGTTGACTCTAAATTTTTTCGATTTAAGTTTATAAAATTTAAATCAAGTCGAATTGTATTGAATTTTCGAGATTTTGTTTAAATTTAATTATAAATATTTATAATACTATAATATTATTTGATTATACTTTAAATAGTTTTTTAACCATATACAATACATATATTTCTTAATATTTTTTCCATATGTGATATACATTTATCATATAGAGTTAAGGGACTTGACTCAAACTTAAAATTTAGTCCACTAATTACTAAAAAAAATTATATATTCGAGTTGTATTTTACAACTCAATTTTAACTTGAAATTTTTTTAAGTTTAGTTTATGAAATTACAACTCAATGTCAATTTGTATAAATGTTTTTTTGAATCAATTCAAGTCGAAATATTCTTTTTTTGAATCGAATTGAGTATTGTTCACTTATAGTTGGTTAAATCTAACTTTTAAATCCTAAATCCAACATAATCACTTATTGTTATGGACCCAAAATGAACTAAATGTTGTTGATTATGCTGGGTTAATCGGTGGGGGAAATTTAACATTTAGGGTTATGTTTTGAGGGTTTAAGGTTATTGCTTCAAGTTTAGTTTGTTATGGCAGATTTTGAGAATGAATTGTGAATTTGGGGTTGGATATGTAATTGAAGTATTTTGGAATTTGAGGTTTAGAATGTAATTGAAGTATTTTGGAGTTTGGGGTTTAGAATATAATTGATGAATGTGTTACAAGTTTTAAAAGTTGGGGGACCTAAATGCAAGCACCTAAAAATTTTAGTGACCATTTATATAATTTACCCTAACGACAGTTACGACGGGGATCATATTGCAAACGAACTAAATGTTTGGTGACTGTATTGTAAGTTTTAAAAGTTGGACCTAAATGAAAGCATTTGAAAAGTTCAGTGACTATTTGTATACTTTACCCTTTATTTTTAATACAAATATGGAGATTTAAATAATTTAGTTTTCTACCAAAATCTTTGGTTAAACGATAGATCTTATCCTATGTATATATTAAGTTTGTCCAATTTGTACATTATAATTATTCAAATATTGCATACAACGTGTACTCAAAACCTAATTACAACAAGACTCAAGTGAAGGGAAGAAAGATAGAGACAAGCTTAACAAAAGTATCGTAAACAACAACCGCTAATAGTGACGAACAAAGTCTGTCCACTTTCTTGAAAATCTCCGATTAGGGATGGAATAAAAATATAGATTCCAAGGATTTTTTTTTGAAAGTTTTAATGTCCAGAAAGTTAAATAAATTGAATCAAAACATTACCGCTTAATAAAGTAATGTATATCCCGGTTTAATTATAAGATAATTATAAATGATGGTGAATTGACCCTACAACCAGCGGTGTTGTTCTGTCACTGTCTCCGATGGATTCCATATCACTGTAGCGATAAAACTCCACTTTTGACATTTGGCTGAAAAACAAATGACGTGGTGTTTGATTTGCCTCTTAAATCTATGGGCGTTGGAAAGGGGATTTCGTGTTTTACAGAACTCTTTTGTTTACCAGCAACAGGAAAGGAGGGAATCTTGTGGTATATAAGTAGGCAAAGTACATGGATGATTGGGACTCCACGTTCACCAAATCTCCAACGTTTGTGTCAATATATATACCAACACAATTCTGATATTTTATATGTTAATGAACGTGAGGAGTTTAATACACCAATAATCCTGATTTGATGTCACTAAAAGCTCATCAAAATCCAACTCCAGTCGGCGCCAGCAGCAATGATTATAAAGCATATCAGCTTTGCACATTCAAACATTATAAAATGAAACGAATCCTTTCATTCATGTTATATTGCATCTACTACCAAATAACAAACTCCAAACACAAAAGACAAAAAGAAACATACCACGTAAAACACAATTTGTGGCTTGGGATGGACGTACGTCTTAAATTATCAACACTACTCCTCAAGCCCCATTTTGGGCCGAAATCACTACAATAATTTCTCATATAATGGTTATTTCAATTTATTTTTTCAAATAAAATAATTTTTATGTTACACAACAGAAACCGTATTTGCTTAGGGGTTGATTTTATGTTTAGAGTTTAGAGGTCTATATTACTCAATTTTTATGTTTCGGGCAGTCAACTTGGACAGATTAGGGGTTCTCTAAGACCGATTATGCTTAATGTTGCTTAGGAGTTTCTTGATGTGTGTAGCCTTCTGTTTTCCTGGGTTGTATTCTCTCAGGCTCTGTCCATTTGGATTGGGTTGATTATGTTGTTGTGGATTCGTGTTGAAATGATATAACATTTTCGGGCAGTTTTTTTTATCTTTCGATGGCTTAATTGATTCTGTTCAATTAAATTATGAGGGGTCTTTAACGAGTTTTGTTTTTTTTTCCTTCAAAAAAAGATAAAAAAGAAAATATATAGAACATTTAGTATCTTCACGAGGATGTATGGAAGATACAATGTTTTCTGCGAAATACGGAAAATAAAAAATATAAACAAGAGAACTAAAACGAGCATGTATTGTCAAACAATTCGTATAACTTCCGATTCACACAATAACACCTACCTTATTTGAAAAAGTAATTTCTTCAACTACCAATATCAATAAATTTGTTATTTGTTCCAATTTTGGTGTTTTGAAAACAATAATGAAAAGTTGGACTGAAAAAGAACAGGAGACAAAGATCTATCCATTTGATATTGTGGGGTTTCCACTATCTATGGATAAGGGTTTGACTGTTTCAGCTATTTTATTTTCCTCATCTATTAAGTATATCTGTATCCGTAGTATACTATTATACTATGTCTTTTCAAAAATTAATTAATGATTGAAAGAAAAGAGAGATTGAGGCCAAGTTTTGTCGATTTAATCAAAATTTTCTCCGCAAGAAAATTGATTGGAATTTGGATTTGATTTCATCCAACATTTTCAACATGTTTGGTAATATTTTTGACTATATTTTTTCCATGTCTGTATTGGAGTGTAATGCTACGTAATTTTGATTTTTCTCTTTATTTTATGAGATTAAAAACTTTAATTACTTAATTATAATGTGATATCCTTACACTTTATAAAAGTTGTGAAACTAGTTCATCAGATATTAAACTTTCTTCTGTCAAATCATCAGCATGAAATTAGTAGTTTAACCATTTATATAATAAATTAATAAAATTAAATAATTCAACTATTTATATGTAATCAATTAGCAACAACTAACTATTCAAGTTCATTTGTTTATCATAACTGAACTACCCCTTTAATTTTCATGAAATACGAAGATTGAATTCTGACAATTAAAATAAATAGTTTTTTTCATAAAATTTTAAAATTAAATTTTAATTACATTAACGTAAATGTATTTATTTCTCAATTTTTATAGGGTAGAGTGACATAATTCATAATTAAACCAAAGAAATCATTCTTATTTTTCAAAAGAGTTAATATAATTTTTTGCCATCAACTTGGTTAGGGACGGCAAACGATCACAATTTTGTGGATTTCATATCGCACCCGCTCTAATTAGGGTGGGAATAAATATAAATTTAGTGGATAGTGGGTGAGTGTGGAGCGCCATAGGTAGAGGGTATGTGATGGGTTTGACACCTTACTCGCCACACATCCTCCCACCCCACATCCACTCGCCCACTAACTACCTATCATATAAAATTTGGACCATTATGAATTTAGATATAATTATAGAGATTATTCCATAAATCTTAAGATTTTATATGACATGACTTGTAATTTAGCCACATGTTAAGGTATAAACATTTATTTAATCAAATGTTAAGGTATAAACATTTATTTAATCAAATGTTAAGGTTTAAACATTTTATTATAGGACATGTTTGTTTTATATTTTGTTATTCTTATAATCTGTGAGGTTGCAGTCAGGTGAGTATGGACGGATACGAGATGAATGGTGAGTATCCAGTTGGGTAGTGGGTGTGAGGGTAGATTTGAGAATGTATCCGCGTAGACGGGTGTGAGCATAAAGATGGAGGAAGGGATATCCACACCCACCCGCCCGTTTGTCATCCCTAAACTTGGCAATTAGGACCACATTGATATCTAATCTTTTTAGTCTACATTGGTACCTGAACTTCGAATTTGTTAAACGTACATCCTCGTAATATTAAGGTATAATGATAAAAAATGTTTCTAACATTTGATTAAATAGTTACTTTTTTATATTCATTTTCTTTAAAATATTTTGAGTTACTATGTTTTATTTTGGTTAAAAATATATTTTTATGGATGGAAACTGTTAGTAAAAAAGCGATCAACATTCTAAAATAAGAATCATTTTGCCATTAAATGAAACATAGAAGGCCAAAATGCTCTAAAAAATAATAATGACTATAGTGACTATTGAGTTAAATATTATGATTATTTTTACTCTAAAATAAAATATTAAGATCAAAATACTCTAAAGAATATGAGCCAAAATAATTATTTAATCAAATGTTAAGAGTATTTTTTTGAGATTATGCCACATGAGGGAGTATCTAGGCCTAAGTCTACTTAAGCCATGGCCCACCCATGCCCAAAAAGGGGTAAATTACTTATTTAGTCATTTACTTATTATTAGTTTCTGTTTTGATCACCTAATTATTATTTATTTTAAATCATATTTAATGTTATGTTTCGGTTCTATTTTGATCATTCGTCTTTAAAAATTAACTATGATGTTGATTTATTATCATAAAATAATATCACGTCAGGATAAAAAAATAATTATAAAATATCATGTTAACATAATTGTTAATTTTGTAATGGTAGATAATCAAACAGAAATAAAATGTAAACTAAATATGATTTTAAAAAATAATTAAATGATCCAAACATAAATTAAGTGATAAGTAGATGACTAAATATGTAATGTACATCAAGACACATAAATAAATTAGAGAGAGAGAGAGAGAGAGAGAGAGAGAGAGAGAGAGAGAGAGAAACAAAGAAGGTTGTACTATTCTGTCTTGAAACATTTTTTTACAATGAGCGGCCAAGGAATCTGTAAGTAGAAATATCAAAGACTTTCAAAGGTATCTATGTTTCTAATCCTTTTTATCCCCTAAACTCATATATAGTCTGTCCTCAATAGCTGCTTCTGGGTTCTTTTTCTCTCTCCTTTTTTCCTCTGGTAATAGCTAATCATCTTTGATTGCATGCAACTTCGTTTAGAAAAAAAAAGGTGGGTCTTTCTCATTTTTGCATAAAACAGTGGCTTTGATGTTTTGCATGCATGAAATGTGCTTTTAGCATTGTTTTATTTTCTTTTAGTCTATCCTTTTGTTACTTCACTATGAAACTTTTCACATACTTCTCCATTCAAAATGCTTTTTTTTAATCCCCAGAATTTTGGCTATTTTCTAATGCATTTTAGGAGATCTTACATGGGTTGTTCTGATATAAAACGAAGATCTTTCTCCATTTCTCTTTAATTTCTGCTATTACTCCATTAAGTATTCATCACTGGTACATAAATTACCTTTTTTTCCCTCTTTATTTGGTAAATGATTAAGTACTTGATGCTGCATGCATATTTGCATTGTAAAGCCCTCATGCCTTAGAACTTTAACCAAGGTTATCAGAATCTTCAGGGATGGGTAATAGTTGAGTCTATGGAGTATATAACTATATGCTATATTTGGTTAATGGAGTCTCTCCAATACGTTTTTATTCACTAAAACTGTATATATATATTTCTTTGGTGAAAACCAGTTTTGATTATTCGACAAGTTTGAAGTTTTCTTTTTAATGGTTAATTTCTTGTGGTCATGCAGAGGTAATCGGATGTTGATAAGCAGTAATTTGCAACACTTGTCGGCTGCTTGAGAAAGAATGCCAAACCAGCTATGGTTTGCACTAGAAATGATTTATCAGCATGGAAGGATTTCCCAAAGGGTCTCAGGGTCCTCCTCCTTAATGAGGACAACGATTCTGCTGCAGAGATCAAATCAAAGCTTGAAGCTATGGATTATATAGGTCAGAATCTACCACTTTTAATTCTTAGTTTCTTTTTTAAAATCAGATTTAAGTAGTCATTAGTTTCATTATTATTCACTTCACATGATTCTTCTCTTCTCTGAGTTGAATTTGAACCTTTCTTAAAGTAAGTAAGTATATGTTTTCTTTTTCAGACTTCAGTTGTATTGAGTTCCCATTGGAGTAATGTTTTTGTTTTCTGTAAAAGTTTACAAATGCTGCTTCTCAGACTATTATTTCAGTCGCACTGTTTAAGTTTTCTGCAGCTCCCTTGAGTAAATGTTACTTAAATCTTGTATTCGTACTGTGTTTTCACAGTGATATCCTGTATCATTAATATGTCATTTATTTTTATCACCTGCTTTTGTCTCTCTCTTTTTCTCTATATATCTCTCTCTCCGAATGTATGATAAATTATTGTGCCTTATTGCAGTATATACCTTCTGCAATGAAAATGAAGCTCTTTCCGCTGTTTCAAGTAGACCCGAAAGCTTCCATGTAGCCATTGTAGAGGTAACTAGCGAATTTTGAGTTTGACAACGAATATCAACCAAGGATAAAAGAACTAGTTATAAAGAAATGTGCGAAACGTTGATGATTTTTCATAAGCGCTGAATTTAACCTTCAGCATGATTACAGTCTTTCTCATTGTTATGCTGGCACTAGATATAAATTCAATAATGCAACGGCACCACTTTCATCATCACAATACTGTTTCATAGTTGCTTTCATGTGAACATAGAATGTTGCTACTAGTCAATAATGAGATACATAGAGTATACCCGTGTTGTGTTTGTTGTAGAAATACAATTTACACTACCAGAGTGTGTGATCACAGGTCAGTACAAGCAGTAACAATTGGGGTCTGAAGTTTCTTGGAACTGCTAAGGACTTGCCTACGATTAGTAAGTTCAAAAAGGAAAGCTATCCTGGTTTTACCTGATATATTTACTTTAGATGAAACTCTGTTTACTAGTCCTGGACCTTTCGCTTTTGCATCTATAACTGTAACCAATGTTGTTGGAAGTATTGTCGATTCCTAATGCTGCTGTAAATCCTTTTTGTTTCAGTGACTTCGAACATTCAGTGTATTAGCACCATGATGAAGTGCATAGCTGTAAGATATTTTCCCTTCCTACCATTTATTTTCAGGTGCATATGTGTGTGTTCAAAAGTTTTAGATTCTTAATTATTGTAATATTTTCATCTTCTTCCATAATAGATGAAACATAGGATTTTCAGTTGAAGTTCAGTGCTTAAGTTCATTCTGACATGCCATAATTGCAGACCGCTAATGCATGTTTTACAACTTATTTACAGCTTGGTGCAGTTGAGTTTCTTAGGAAACCACTATCCGAGGATAAACTAAGGAATATATGGCAGCACGTGGTTCATAAGGTCAGTCTATATACTATTATAATACGGTTCAAATTTACATAAAAATGGCAATCATGGTACTATGATATAGAAATTCTCATTTGATTAGTTCTTTTCAGGCATTTAGTGTAGGGGACAATGACCTTTCTGAATCACTAAAGCCTGTTAAAGATTCTGTGGCTTCTATGCTGCATCTGCAATCGGAAGGAGAGCCTAAGCATGAGCACTCGGATAAAATTGAAAATGCATCTGCGATTCATGAAAATGACTGTGAACTATCAGCAGTAAATAATAAGTACCCAGCTCCTCCTACACCACAATTAGAACAGGGTGGAAGGTTGTTAGTCAATGAAGATGGCCAAGAACATACTAACGGCTCAACTGAAAAAGAGAGTGGGGAGCCGGATGGAGAATCGAAATCTGTCGAAACTACCAGTGGCAATACAGTTGCTGAAGTAAATGCACCAACTGAGCAACCGGAGGGACCAAGTGAGACCATGGTAAAAGAGGAGGCTGACTTAGTCGATGGTACCAAAGGCGAGGGGACTGTGGACTCTCATCCTCAAGATAGAGTAAACAGCAAAGATTCACATGCTGGTGCCAAAAGGCCAGATACTGGTCTTCATAGTTCATGTCCGAATAAAGCTAATAAAAAAAAATTGAAGGTGATGCCACTTATAGTAAAACTATCCTATGTAAGGATTGTGATATACTGATATATTCATTCATATTCATCCTCCTTTGGCAACATTTCCCAAGTTTAAAGTGTATAGAACTGTACTGAGAGTATTCACTAATTGCTAAGCTACCATCACTTGATTACACAGTTTCTCAAGAACTGTGTTCAAAATCAAAGTCGTAAGTGATAAGTTTTTAGATTTTAAAATTTTACGACATTTACAGAAAATCATTTACCAGCCACCTTTGGACAATCAATACTTCCGGCCTCTTTACATCATTGTGTGTTTCTATTATCGCTCACTTTATGTTTTCTGTACTGAGTTCTCAGGTAGACTGGACAACTGAACTGCACAAGAAATTTGTCCAGGCAGTGGACCAACTAGGTATAGATCAAGCCATACCTTCCCGAATACTAGAGCTGATGAAAGTAGAAGGATTGACAAGGCACAATGTAGCAAGTCATCTCCAGGTTGGCGACATTTTAGCCTTTTAAATACGTAATTATAGTGCTTTCATTCAGTGTGTGTTTTCACTACTTGTCCTAGTTTGAAATTCGATCCCTATTAAGTTTTTGTTTTAGAATAATGGTTATTTTGTTGTTAAATGTGGCAAGGTCTTCTCTCTTGCTCTGAGAAATAAGTCAACATTTGTTTGTGAAGCAGAAATATCGAATGCATAAGAGAGACATTTTGCCGAAGGAAGTTGATCAAAGATGGACAAGAAGAGATCAAACACAAGGGAGTTGTCATCCACATAAACCGATCATGGCCTTCCCTCCATGTCAATCTAATCATGTTGTCCCGGTTGGTCCTTTCTATCCCATGTGGGGAACACCTCATCCAGCCAGCATCCAGTCGTGGGGCTCGCAAGGTTACTACTGGCAACCAACTGAAACCTGGCATTGGAAGCCCTATCCAGGGGTAAGTTTATTGTTATTATGCTAGCAGAAACAAAGCAACCTACATATTTAAATGTATGTGTGTGTCTGTGAGAAAGATGATAAATTAACTTTTTTCATTTCAGGTGCATGCTGATGCATGGGGTTGCCCTGTTATGTCCGCACCTCCAGGAAATTGCTCAGAACACTCGAGTGAGTTATATAAGCGTCTAATTATGGGAGAAGTTGAAATATTCTTGGTAGTCTTTGAAGCATATGAAAGCATTTTAATCCTGTTTCTGGTATTCTACTTTTCAAGAATATGCAGAATGCGCATGGATTCATTGTTCTAGCATATTGGATAACAATGGCATGCCTCAAAGCTCTGTTGACCATCAGCCGGTAATTAACATGTTTCTTTCTTATGGATTTCATTTTAACCTGAAACATTCAAACAAGCAAATAGCACAATGTTTCTTACGTGTAGGATTTAAGTGTGCTATTTGTATCCGATCATAAATTTCGGATTTTCGTTACAAGATATCCCGATTCGAGCCCGTCGTTAAAGTGATTAGCAATTTCTGTGTGTTTGAATGCAATGCAGGCAGAGGAGGTGATTGAAGAGGTTGTGAAAGAAGCAATAAACAAGCCATGGTTACCATTGCCTTTAGGCCTCAAGTCACCTTCTACTGAGAGTGTGATAGCTGAGCTCTCTAGACAAGGCATCTCCACCGTCCCTCTTTCCTCCGATCAACGGCTCTAATTGCTGATGACGTGGAACTAGATCACCTCGGTCCCACCGTTATGCTGCCGGATTTTACGTCACTGACATTTTCGGAGTTTGGACCACCTGCCTTTGCTGCATGCACTTCCAACAGTTTCAACATTTGAAGAGGCGCGCCTTTGGAGCGTGTAGGTTTTGTTGTTCTCGCGGACATCGTGCCAAACGAAAAAACGAAGGGTTGAGGCCATTTTATCGGCACAGTGAGTGAAGTGATCATGTTGGTCGTTTTGTAAGGTCACAAAATGGACGGACTAGAATTGACCACGTAGATTTGATTTTCCACCGCAGTTTGGATATGTAGTAACTTTTTAATGTCATCGTAGGGGTAAATAAATTAAACAGTTATTTTGAATTTAATAACATCGGGATTTTTTCGACCAACCAAAAGTTATCGGTTTTTTTTATGGAAATAATAAAAATTTAGGAAAATAGGATGTTGTATAGTGATTTAAAGAAAAATGTTTAACTAAAAATTATGTCTAAATTATTATTTTTTCTTTTTATAAGTTGTTTTATATTAAGATAGGTGCGTAACATTTCGCATGACAATTAAAAAATATCTGCTAATTAATCAAAACGTAACTAAACGATCAAAATGTAACGTGACGAGTTAAAAATTCTTAAAACTTTTATTTAAAAAGAATTTCAAATTATTATTATTATTATTTTAAAAGTCTCAAAATATATATAAAAAAACAGAACTAAACCTTGAAATTCCTAATTTCTAATTCTCATTGTTGGTAATGCTCAATTTATAACAGTCTTTTAATGATTTTTAATTTTATGTTTAATATAATTAAATTGTGATTTGGAAGTGACTATTTTGTCCTCATTATTTAGTTTATAAATAGAGGGTAATTTCATTCAATTTGAGATATCCAAAACAATCATTTGCTTTGAAACACTCATCTCTTTTTAGTGTTGTTTGAGTTGAGAGAAGAGCAATACCACCAAGTTCACTCCAGTTTTCGGGTGTACGAATTCTTGGAGAGCCGTGTTAATCTCAGGGGGTTGTTCGTCCATTGGAGCGATTACACACATCGGGGTTAATTTGCTTCTAAGGCAGTGGATTACCACGACACGGTTATCATTCTGATTGATTATTTTATTTAATATTTTTCAGTCAGTGCTAACGCCTCGTTTTGCAGCAGTCTATTTTACCAACAATTTAGAAGCAAATTCTTACTGCTGCTAAATACGACAATAATTACTATTGTTCGTGTTGTGAAGAAAGATGGATTCTATGATCACCGGAAAATTATCGGTAAGAAACTCAAATTATTATTGTTACTAATATTGAGGTAATATTAAAACACACTTTTGAATAAGTGTGTTAATTTAAAACATTTTTCGGAATGGTTCCTGTTTATAAGATGATCATACGTTAGAAATGTTTAAAAGCATAATATTTTAACTTAAATCAAATTCTGCACGTTAGACACATCATTTTAACAACTGTTTTTAATGTTTTGTTAAATGCCTTTATGCATGAGGTCTAAAATCAGGTGAACGTTATCTATTAAAAAATTTTAACATTAGTTTTAAAGGTGAATAAAAAGGCATTTTTGATAAAGCTATGTGATAAAGCCATTGGGTGGTATATTAAATGGTTTTAATTTATATTATTACCTTTGATTAGAAAGGTTTGTAATAAAAAAAGGTAATAATTAGCGTTTAAATGTCAAACGTTTTACCTTTGAATGTGTTGGAGATTAAAGTTATAAATGACTTTAAATTTCTCTTAAATGAAAATCCTTTAAAGATGTTTGATTAATTTTTGTAACATCATAATCAAGGAGAAATTATTTTTAGAATTCATGGTTGTTTAAATGTTTAAAACGTTTTTGAATATATATCTATATTTTATTGCTATAGTATAGAATATAGTAAAATAGGTATTTGGGAAAAAAGATGCTTTCAATGCTAAGATGCTTTAATGATATGATTTATAACCACCGTTAGCATAATGAGAATTTAATATTTATTAATATGCTATAACGGTTTTACTAATGTGATTTTTGTAACTCATTATGTTGTTATATTAAAAGGAGCATGTAGAAAGGTGTTGTTACATGAGTTAAAGGTGAGTAACATCTTTATTTACTAATACATTTGGTTGAAACAATTCTATGCATTTATTATAGCTTTAAATATTGGATTTATATTACTTTGCAAATAAATTTGAATTGAAACGTTGAGTAATTTTAATTGGCCATTAATTGTGTAAATTATAGCTTTAATGGTGTTTATTTACAAAGTAATATACATATTGAAGTATTAGCCGATAGTGATTTCACTCGTTCTCGTTTGGGTCTTGGTTCACGAGAATGTTGAAATTGGTTAATTTATTATTATTTTTATAATAATTTTTGAATTGTTATTGAAATGCCCATTTGTTATATGCGTGGTGAAAGAAACCTTTAATGTTCATTAAGGTTAATCATTTTAAATGCAATAAATCTTTGCATTAATTTTTACATGATACTTATGTTTACACATTTAGTGTTGCAGTTTCATGATTTTTAATCTTAAGCATGAATGTTAATTATAATCATTATATTTAAATGGTTTTTAAGTTTCAATAGGAGGTTGAACGGTTTATTAAATAGCTATATAAATGTTTGTTAATAGCTATATAAATGTTGGTATTTAGTAAATGTTCAATTTTGAAACTTATATGCTATAATCAATAAGTGATATGATTATAATGTTGATTAACTTTTTTTGTGAGACAATGCATGTATGATTGGTTAATATGTGGAAAAGAGTAACTATTTATTTTCATGTGGGGGTAAGACTATTCCGTTTTTTAATAGTAAGTTGAAAAAATGTAACATCCCGAAATCCGGGTCAGTGACTAAAATGAGAATTTTTGAAATTTGATGATAAAAGTAAAATAGTTTAATAGTTTAATGACTTATTGGAAATATAGTCGAAGGTTGTTTGGTAATTATTGAATGAATTAAAGGGAAAATTGGTCATTTGATAAGAAAGATATTTTTTCCCCTTTTATAAGAATGAATCACGTGGGGGAAAAGAAAGAGTTATCTGGAAACTCTCTTCTTCTTCTTCTTCCTCCCGTATCTCTAAGCTCAAAGGTAAGTTTATGATTTCTTGATTATTTGTTGATTTAGAGGTTGGGTTATGATCACTAGATGATAATTAAGCTTAAGGAAAGCTTAATTTGTTCTTAAACAACAAGATGAAAGATATATGAGAGATTAAAGATTTTGAGTTCTTGAATAAAATATTGGAATAGAGTTCATTACTCATATTGGAAGACAAATTTGACTTGTCATCAACTTAATTAAGGGATATGAAGTGATGGAATTGAATTTACAACAAGTAGAAAATTTAGTATGATTCTTGGATTTCATATGGAAGATAGAATTTTGAGTTTAAAGAAGTGATTATGGAGTAAAAATGAGTTTAAGTATGTATATGAAAGTTAGGAATATTAAAGGAGGTGAAAGATGAAGAGTTAAGCTGAAAGAGAGTGAATTCGTGCGTAAAATATAAATTCTGGGTTGTGTGCATCGATGCATCTTGAATGTGTATCGATGCACTCTCAAATATTGAACATCAAATGCCAATAGTGCATCGATGCATAAGGAGTGCATCGATGCACCCGTTAAGGAATGCATCGATACACGGTAGAGTGCATCAATGCATGCCTTCATTAAAAGATAAAATTAGCTTTTCTCTTAGTCTAAGCAGTGATAGATTATATTATATCGATTGTATACTGATAGTATATAAATATATGATTGTGTAGATATCGATCGATAGAAAGTTCTGGAATAATTGAAAGATTAGAATTGATCCAGAAGAGAAAGAAAGCCATAGGAGTAATAGATAGCAAGTGAGACCAAGGTGAGTGCATATTAGTTAGTTTATGGTGCTAAATGGAAACAAGATTTGTGACAAGTCTATTTCCTATGTTAGAATGCATGAATATATAATTATACGTATATGAATGACATGAATTGTATGTATGCTTGATTATATGGGTTAACATGCTTTTGAATGTAATGATATGAGAAGTATGTGCTATGTGATGTATATATATGAACATATGGGAAACTGAACTATATGACTGCATGAGAAAGATATGAGCCATATGACATGTTATATGTGAACATGAGAAAACAAAGTATAAGATATGAGCTATGTGATCCTATGAAAATATGAAAAGAAGCTATGTGACTACATGTATATGTGAAAGAAGCTATGAGCTTATATATGACATGTGAAATGATAAAGTGAAAATGCCCATGTTATATGATACGAGAGCTATAGGTATAGTTGGCATGCCAAGAGTTGAGGGTCAACGCGGTCCTTTGGGACATACAATGATCATTCGGGATATTTCATAGGTCCTTAGGGACAAAATCTCATAGCCCCTAGTAGGACCCCTTACGAGCTGTGGTGACAGTATAGTGCACAACCTCCATAGACTCACATATCTACAGTTCTCATAAATATACATGGGCTAGACAAAGATATAACAATAAATATATATATGTGAAGAATATGCTTTTGTGATATATGTTGATAAGTGTATTGCACGAGTCATATTATGATATGTGTATTGTTTGGTTACACGAAGCATATGTTGGTTAAAAAGGTTAGGTTCAAGAGGGTATGATCAACACATATAAATGAAAATAATATGGATAGTGAAATAAGATTAATGGAAGTAAATGATGAGTGTATGTTTCTGTGTATATTTGATTATACGTAATGTTATATTGTTTTGTGTGATAGCATAGTATGATATGTTCATGCATGGTTAAGAAGTTAGAGTTTCTCTTATAAGTTTAATGCCTCACTAAGTCATAGACTTAGCGTGTGAGTGTTTCACACGTAGGTTCTGGAAAGCAAAGTGAGAAGCTAAGAGGAGCAAGACAGGTCATCATTTTCCTTACAAAGTTTCAGATCAGAGAATATATGATTTAAATATGTTTGGTTAATCTGAATATAGTTGGCATGTACTAATTGATTGAGTTGAATATGCTTTGATCGATTTTGGTTATTTTGGTCAATTTATGTAAATAAACTGCTTTTATTTTAATGCAATTTTGGAGAATCATGAAGATGATAATGTTGAACGAGAAGATTCTTCAAAATGATGATGCAAAGAATGAAGTTGCATGCACGGTGAGAATGAACAAGTCTATTTGGAATTTTGATTCTACCTGCGAGGTCAGATTATTTAGACTTGTTGTATGTTAATTCATGTTTTGTTAATACATGAATTATATTGCATGAGCCTTTAAGTTAGTCATTTAAACTTAATGGAAATATTATGAAATGAGATAAAATCACTAGTAAAGACTAAGGTAGTACTACTAAGGCTAAGGTGGTAGTGTGAACCCAAAAACATATATGCTTAATAAGATACTATTGTGAGTAAAAATATCAAGCATAATTCTTTAAAGAGATCTTATTTAAAGAAAAAGAAAATTCACAAATGATTTATTGGAAAGTAGTGTGATGAGTATGAAAATGCATGTCTAGGATTGGTTCTATGAAGACTTGGTACTTAAGCGTGCCTAGTGCACCACCTCTCTTTCATAGAAACCTACCTGGTGCATTGTTCATTACTTTGCTCACTATTCCAATACTATGACAAGATAAAAACTCTTATAACTTAGTGTAGAAGTTAAAAGAGTGAAGATTAATTTGGTTGAGTGGAATACCAAACTTAGTCACAGTAAATAAAATATATGATGATCTCTTTAAGGCTAATATGTTGAATATCATGAATGAGTATATGAAAGACTCTATTGCTACTAAAAGTGTGTTGTAGCTATTAAATCTCTAAGCGATTTTCCTAAGTAGAGGAAAGAAAAGAGATTATCTATTTCATAATGGTTTATGCATTTTAATCTTAATGATTTGTAACTTCTCAAAACTTTGAGAATATAATTATATGTAAACAAAACTTGAGTTTGTTAAATTATAATTTTATGGCTAAAACTCATAACAAACTTTACTCTAGTATGATTGAGTATTTGTTTACACGTTTTACAAGACACTTATGGATATCCTAAAATGTTAGAAATGTGGGGTGTCTCAAAATGTAGATTAAATGCATAAACTTAAATAGAAAAAATTTTATCAACTTCTTTTAGAATTCCTGCTAGGTTTTCTCAAGAAATTGATTTCGAGACTAGAAGAAGGAAAAGGCTATTTAGACCAAATTTTATCACTTCCTTTATTTCTGAGATAAATGATTTAGACTATCTTTCTGATCATATAGCTTAAATATTATATGAGGATCCTAAAAAAGCTATAAGATCTATCGATGCTAGTTTCTAGAAAAGCACGCCATGAACTAGAATCGATAATGTCTAATCATACTTGGGATTAGTTGACTTGCCTAGAGGATTTAAATCAATCTGTAACAAATGAATCTTCCGGAAGAAAATGAGACCAGATGGTTTGATCCAATGGTAAAAGACAAGGCTAGTTTTCAAAGGGTTCACTCAAAAGTTTGTTTTAGACTACTTTGATTCTTACTCTCCCATTATGAACATCTCAACGATCCGTGCATTATTTGCACTAGCCTATATTCATAAGTTGCAAGTACATCAAATGGATGTTAAGACTGCATTTTTGAATGGAGATCTAGATGAGGAGATCTATATGGGAACAATGGTACAAGAAATTTTAAAAAACTATACTTAGTTTTGGTTTTATTGTGAATGGTTCGGATGCTTGTGTGTATTCGAGGATGTTTGGTACTGATTACGTCATCATAAGTTTTGTATGTTGATGACATGTTGATTTTCAGTTCTAACATTGAGTCCATTAACAAAACAAACAATTTCTTGTCTACTAAATTTGAGATGATGGATATGGGAGAAGTTGATGTAATCTTAGGAGTCAAAATTACTGGAAAGGGGTTTTCTTTATGTCAAGCACACTATCTTGAGAAAGTGTTAAAGAAATTTGACAGTTTTGATATCGTCCATGTTCGAACCCTTGTGACACTAGCATATATCTTTTTAAGAATAAAGGAAGTAGCGTTTCCCAAACAGAATATGATAAATTCATCGGAAGCTTTATGTTCTTAATGAACTATACTCGGTCTGATATTGCTTATGCTGTGAGTAGACTAAGTAGATATACTCATAATCCGAGTGGTGAACACTGGATTGCTCTTAGACGCTTACTGAAGTATCTTAAGGGTACTTTGGATTGGAAAATTGAGTTTGTTGGCTATCCTGCAGTACTGGAAGGATATTGTGATGTCAACTGGATTTCTGATAATGATGAGGTAAGCTCTACGAGTGGGTATGTTTTTACTTTAGGTGGAGCAATAATCTCGTGAAAATCATCAAAGCATATTTGTATTGCTCGTTATACCATGAAGTTAGAGTTTATAACTCTTGACCTAGTTGGGCAAGAAGCCGAGTGGCTCAGAAGCTTGTTAGCAGATATTCTGTTATGGGAAAAACCGACTCCTCCGATTTCTTTGTTGTGTGATTCGTAAGCTGTGATATGTGTACAATGGTAAGGAAATACACATTCACATAAGGCATAAATCAGTTAGACACTTAATAAAGAATGGAGTGCTCTCTTTAGAGTATGTGAAGTCGGAAAGGAACCTAGCATATCCTTGGTCCTAGATTCGTCGAGGGGATGGGTTTAAAGCCCATTGATTGAGGAATTCATGGTGGATACCCAACTTAGTTATCTAAGTTCCATGTGGTCAAACGAAACCATGGAAAGACTCATAGTGCACATTCTTACTGCCTATCCCTATGATAAATAATGTGCATGCCCAGGATGAGCTTAATTGCTCTTAATAAATTCACAGCCCATGATTTGGGTGGTCTTAGTGAGAAAAACTTGATGAATTTACTGATTTTTGGCCGAATATCTATTCTTAATAAGTTCATAACCCAGAGTTAAGTGGGTAGTTCTAATCGCGAATAACTAGATGAACTTATCGCTTGAGATGATGAGTTTTATTAAACTCTTAATGAATTCAAACCCAAGAGTTTGGGAGTTTCTAGTGAGAAAGACATATTGAATTCACCGAATTATGAGGTTGAATATTTATTCTTAACGATTTCTTATCCCAGAGTTTGGGTGGTTCATTTTTAATGAACTTGAAGAAAGTCACCATACTCTTTGTGAGGTTGAGCTATTATAAAAGCTCTTAATTATTTCATAGCTCAGTTTGAGTGGTTTATGTTGAGATAAACCTGATGAAATAACCTACGTAAGTGAGAAGGATTAGCCACCTTCTATGAAAACATTGGGTCGTTTTTCTAATACACTTATTAGAATCCTGAGGAAAGAGGGCTAAACATATATACGCTTTTGTATATATTCTTTGTAGACACATCGAGAACTTTGGTGGATGAAGGTGTTAGTTGTGTGTTATGAGTTTACCCCAATCTTAGAAAGTTCCAGACTAGTTTCACTTATCTAAGAGAAGGATTGTTCATCATCACTATGTACTAGTTCCAGATACGTTCACTAGTGCTTAAGCAACTAATCTCGCTATTGCTCTTCTTGTGTTTTAACTTCATTGCTCTCATCTTTACGAAAGAATTCTTTCGCATTAGTGGGGGAATGTTGGTAATGCTCAATTTGTAACAATCTTTTAAGGGTTTTTAATTCTATGTTTAATAGAATTAAATTGTGATTTGGAAGTGACTATTTTGTCCTCATTATTTAGCTTATAAATAGAGGGTAATTTCATTCACTTTGAGATATCCAAAACAATCATTTGCTTTGAAACACTCATCTCTTTTGAGTGTTGTTTGAGTTGAGAGAACAACAATACCACCAAGTTCACTCAAGTTTTCGGGTGTACGAATTCTTGGAGAGTCGTGTTAACCTTAGGGGGTTGTTCGTCCATTGTAGCGATTACACACATCGGGGCGAATTTGCTTCTAAGGCAGTGGATTACCACGACACGGTTATCATTCTGATTGATTATTTTATTTAATATTTTCCAATCAGTGCTAAC
Source organism: Hibiscus syriacus (assembly GCF_006381635.1). NCBI lineage: Eukaryota > Viridiplantae > Streptophyta > Magnoliopsida > Malvales > Malvaceae > Hibiscus > Hibiscus syriacus. Next base: position 35,410 of record NW_024063110.1, on the reverse strand, counting down.
ACCTCGTTTTGCAGCAGTCTATTTTACCAACACTCATTACTATTGTCTGATATTTTTGGTGAATAATTTTTCGTCCATGTCGTCATTCTAAATCCCTATATTCATTAATCCTTAAATATTATAAATATGTTAACTAAATCCCTGAATTTATAAATTCTTAAATATGTTACAGATATGTTAACTAAAATATTGTTACAAGCATATCACTCTGTCGTTAAATAAACATCTAATGTATCTTAATATTTTAACATTTTTAATCTCTAAACTTATTCTATCTATTTTGTCATAATTCAAAATCATTAAATAAAAGATCAAAAATAAAAAAATTTAAATAAAATTCAAAACTAATATAAAAAACTAAAATAGAATTAATTTACGTTCTCAGACAAAGTATTAAAATTTTAAAAATAATAGAATAATCATTGAAAATTTCACATTTCAACACTTATTCTTATCAAATCATGTAACCACATTCACAGTAATTTAATTTTCAATATTATATCAGCAATTGTTTTTTATAGTACAAATTCATTGATTATAAATTTAAAGAGATACAAGTCATCATACATGACCTTAGCTACCATTTGTGTTTGAACTATGCAATCCCGTGAATGAGTAATCTATGAGGATTATTATGCCGCGTGTGCTGTACATGATCTTTTGTCCGTAAGCATTTCTGGTAAGCGGAACTAGATCGATAGAATGACAATATTAACTTGCAACATCGGAAGGTAAATTGCTTCAACTTGGAGAAGATCTTCTCCTTAGGAAGGCGATGAGTTCAAAAACTCCCGACCAAGCTCCTTGATCTTGTTCAGTAGAAGCATCTGCTCGGTTTCGAGCTATACCATGTATTCTTCTTGCATGTCTTAAAAGAGTTTTGAGTTTGTTCAATGGAGCCGATCAGGGGTAAGTGGGGACAGTCCCTCTTAGATCGGCAGCGATTAGGTCTCTTGCTTCGACCCAGCCATTTCCATGATATGCAGAACCACCCTTGTGGAAATACGAAATACGTAGATAGCATAGATGCAGTTGAGATACAAGATCATGAACTAGTATGCATAAAAAGTTACCCTCGAGTTCTTCATAGTCGTCCTACCAGTCCCTCGACACTCGTACGAGCACTACCAATGCTGTCGTCTCCAAACACCTCTTCGGTGTAACATTTTATCTTCAGATATTCACCACATCCAATTTCTTCAAACTCAAACTTCCGGCTCCAAAGTCGGATTAATTTGATTTTCGATTTTTTTATAATAATTTTAAATTTTACTTTTAAAAAGGTTTTGATTTTTTATTGTTTTTTTATGAAACGAACATTAGATTCACGTTTGGAGTAAAAATGATTGAATTGAAAATTTTGGAATACAATGGTCATCGATATCGGTGATCGGTGGTGACCGGTGGCATCAACTAGAGGTGATTGATGACGTTGATGAGTGACGACCAATGGCGTATACTTTGATTGAATTTACATATCAAACTGATATTTTGTATATAATTTAGGAGTTAATTTAGTAATTTATGTAAAGTTTAAGATTAAATTAATATCTATCTAAAATTTAAGGGTCTAATATGTTATGTCAGCAAAGTAACGAGAGTTAACGACATAATAATCAAAATGAGACAGATCGAAAATAAAATGACCAAAATCAAGCTTTTTTAAACCAATGACAAAAATTGAACATGCCAACAATATAAAGGACTGCCACCAGTTTGTTTACCCATAAAATTATTAAGTTAGATTAAGTTTTAACAAAAAAAAGAGAGTCTAATTTGAGTAAATTTGAGGACAATAAAAAAGAGAGGATAAAAGGAAAAGAAGATATGTTTGTCACTGGTCATGTCATGTAATAAATGGGAGCATCTAACAGGTTTGGTAGGAATTTAAATGATGTATATATATATATATTCAGCTTCACCTTATTGACCGTTAGTTGGTGTCTTTAACGACCGTTACAATCCCTCGTATCATATTCTCCCGCCATCTATTTTCATTGGGCCCTACTTTTTTTCTGTCTACGCGTCTTCTACCATTCTCCCCCCTAAAATGTACAGATTTCTATTTTACTATTAATATTATTTTCAATATTAATTATCTTACTTTTAAGTTTTTTCTTCTTATTTTTTGTTTATTGAAAAAATATTTATGTCTTTCAAATATGAAATAATGGATAACGATAATCAAGACATATGATGAAAGTGATTTAGTTTTAAATTATTTAGAAACTAAAATATTTAATTTACTATTAGAATGACTTGTGTCATCTCTTTGTTTTATTCATTTTTTTATAAACTACGGATGTTCCTTTTTTTATATTCAATGATCTAATTAGATAAGATCGTAAAGATGATAATTTTTATTAAATATTATTATTTTATTTTTAATAATTTAAATCTAAAATATTTTATTAAAATTAAAAAATTCTAACTAAATGATCCAAGATAGATGATAAGATCTATTATATAAAAAACATGTTTAAATAATTTGAAAGAAAAGTAAATTTATTAGTAGATATTTTAAAAAGTAGGGTAAACTACAAGTTTAGTATCTAAACTATTACTTTTGTTTCATTTTGATACCAAACTTTATTTTTTTTTCAAAGCATACCTAATGTTTAGTTTAAGTTTCATTTTGATATTCATCGTTAAAAACTTAATGGTAATGTTGACGTGTCATCATAAGATAATGTCACACCATAATTAAAAAATTTAAAAGAATACCATGTTTGCAGTTATTTGAAGTTTTTAACGGTGAATACCAAAATAAAACTTTAAGTAAACATTGGAATATTTAAAAAAATAAAATTTAAGTATTAAAACATAATAAAAATAACAGTTTAAATATTAAACGAATATTTTTTTTCTAAAAATATGATTCTTATTAAAAAACTTATAAATTCTTTTATAATGTATTTTAAACTATAAATCATGACTATTCCACAAGTGCTATTTATTCTTCAATAAATTAAAATTAGCATATGAGTAGCAACCGCCATTCCCCTTTATAAAAAATAAATATATAAGTGTTGGCAGTGGTAGTGGACCAGTAGATTACCGCTTTCTCACCTCCCAAATTCTTCGTTTCAAATCACAGTCGTTCCTTTTAACTACACTTTAAATGATTATGACACGTGTATGTGGCACTTGCTTCACACTTTCCTTATTTTATTATCCATCATTTAAAAATTAAATATTCACCACCAATGAAGTGATATTAATAATTAAAAATTTAATTATTATATTTCAAAAAATTAAGTTTGAGTATATTATTTACAGAAATATTTAAATATTTATTGTTAAATTATTTAGAATATTTCGAATAAATATTATCTTATAATCATCTAAATTAATTTAAAAAATCAAATACTCTTTATATTATATGTAGTGTGTGATTATAACAAGAAAGTGTTCATTTCTCTATATGAACAACAAAATAAAAGTGTGCATTTTCTTTTCATTTTTAGTTCATACTCATCTAGAATTTAAAGTCAATTTATTTTCACGGAAAGTTTGGATTTCCTTTTCTAGATTTTTAATTTAATTAGTCATATTATTTATTGATGTATGCAGATAATATATAAAAATGAAAAATTATTTGTTTCTTAAAATAAATAATATTTTTTATAAATAGGAGAGAAACATAGCTTATATAAATAACAATCTCACTTATATTTATCAGGACTACAAGACTAGCAAAATAAATTATATTTTAACTATAAGAACAATAATTTTCTTTTTCTTTTTTAAAAAATAACGCTGGACTTAAAAGAGGGTAATTATGGGATTCTAGAATTTGATAGGACCAAAACAGGAAATGAAATAGACAAATTGGAAATAGCGAAAACGGGAAAAGGGGTACTTATTTTCCCACCCTTTGAATCCCTACCTCTCTGATTTCACTAAACAATCTCGACTCCCAATCGTAATTACCCTCGCTCTAAATTGTAAGTTGTTTCAATTTAATTTTTCTCCTGTGATCTAAGCTAGAAATTATATATGTTAAGCATTCAATTGATTTTGATTTTGCTCATAACGGGAAGTAGAAAATCTGTTTCTTATTTCCATTTACGTTGCATAAATAAGATGATTTTATTTGTTTTTTTTTTTTCGATTTCCTTTTCAATTAGCGAAACTTTGTAAGTGCTACGCGAGTTTGTAATAGTTTTATCATTTTCCCCATGCCCTTTTCCATGATTTACGCAATTTTCTGGTTTATTTATTGATTTAATTGTAAGGTTTAAATGTGGGTTTCTCTTTCTTTAGGTAATTTACAGCTTGATCACATAGGATATACTTATTAGAACTGAAATAGAAAGGATCAATAAAGATCACTGGTGAGGATGGCTTGTCGAGGATGCTTAGAGTGCTTGTTGAAGCTCTTGAACTTCTTGATGACTCTTGTTGGTTTGGCCATGGTTGGATACGGGATCTATTTGTTTGTTGAGTACAAAAATGCTGACGATTCTGCCAAGCTGTTGTCACCTGAGGGCAATAATCAAGATTTGATACAGTTTGGTAGGCCCATGCTCATGGCCGTGTCTCTTTCGTCTGATATTTTCGATAACCTGCCAAAAGCATGGTATGAGCTCTTAACATTTGCTTTTAGTTTGATACTTTGATATTATGTTTCTTAATTCTTAATCAGTTTAGCATTCTTGTTCAGTTGAATCCAAAATATCGCTGTGTATGATTTATAAAATTGCTGTTTTCTTTAGTTAAAGTTTGTTCATGTAATATAACATTGACTCACCGCCCTTCAATTTGAGTCACAAAAGCTTGAATGATTTCTGCTTGTATGATCCCCTAATGCTCACTGGAGGTGTTCTACTTGTTATTCGCTGGTTTTATAACATATTTATGGTTTCTAGTTTGAGTCATATGTATTCTTGGAGGATCTTATACTGGTTATTAGGTGTACTTATATACTTGTTTATGAATATATAATTTTCAATAGGAACTCTACATTTGAGTTGAATTCTCTGCATTTTCTCTTGTGTTTTAACTATTTGTTTTCCAATTTTGCAGGTTTATATTTTTATTTGTTGGAGTAGGTGTGGTTCTCTTTGTTATCTCCTGCTTTGGTTGTATTGGAGCTGCAACACGGAATATATGCTGCTTGACTTGTGTATCCTAATTACTCATTTGATTGTTAAAAAAGTGGCAATGGCATATCACATAGATTGTGTGTGGCATCATAATTTTTTTTTATCTAGTAGTTCATAAACAACTACTTTATTAATCCTCACTCCTATCCATTCCTTTTTCTTCTTTTTCATGATCATTGGTTTCCTTAAAGTAATATAGTATTCTGTTTTGGTGATCTTCTTAATCTTGGTGGAGTTGGGATGTGCATCTTTCATATTCTTCGACAAACACTGGAAAGAAGTAAGTTATGTGTTAACATTTTGGTCCCCTATTGGCCTATTCAATTGAAGGAATGCTTGGTTATCTAATGAGTGCTTATTTCTTTAGGAACTTCCTACGGATAAAACTGGAGATTTTGATATGATATACAAATTTCTGGAAGAAAACTGGACTATTCTCAAGTGGGTTGCTCTTGGAATTGTTATCTTACAGGTAAGTGTACCGTGCCGTGCTGCTAATCCCGAGGACTTGAAGATAGTTTCACTATGCATGCTAATTCATGATCATTTGCATGCAAAAAATTGAGCAGTAATAGGATAGGCTAAGATTTGTTAAGTTAATTTCAAACGAAGGATCCTCCCTTTGGTTCCTAGCAGTTAGAGCATACAAATTGCATTGTTATATCTTGCCACTTGCACTTTGTCTTTCTAGTTTCCTTTAGCTTTCAGAAATTGCAGGGTTCTTTTGGATAGGAAGTCCCAGTCTGGCGTAGGGCATTTTGTTTTTGCAAAGTATATATGATTTGGCTTGAATGACTATCTATGGAAAATATATCCAGCTTACAGAAAGAGATATGATATTACTTAAAATGTCATTGTCAAAACTAAAAATTGAAAAATATTCAATTTAATCATACTAAGGGGAAGTTGAAAGCTTCATCAACTATTATTATTTATGGAGAATGTTGTGCATTTTTTCCTTTTCATTGTGGATTGTGGTTAAGCTGATCATTTATGACATTATTTTAGATCTAGATAACTTCCACAAGACAATCATTTGGTGTGGCCACAATGTACTAAGAGTAAAGTTGGTTGATAAATTGCATTAGATTATAATGTGCTTTATAACTTCTTATTTTTTATTTATGATAATAGCATGGAAATAGGTTGATGAAATTATTATTGTCGGCATTGCTTTGATACTGCTTATGCATCAAAATAACCTTGAATTAATTAAAAATTGGCACCGATTTCTCTGTTAGCATAACATCTATGCTGATATAGTTTGGGGCATTAATACCACTGATTTGGACGAAATCAATTTGAACTTGCAGGCTCTCATTTTCTTGTTAGCCCTCATGGTTAGAGCTGCCAACAGACCTGCTGATTACGACAGTGATGATGAGTTTATTGCACCAAGGCCTCAAATCAGACAGCCTTTAATCAATAGGCCACCAGCACCAGCTGCTGGTGTACCTGTTCCCACCCTTGAACAACGGCCCATCAGAAATGATGCTTGGAGTACACGAATGAGGGAAAAGGTATTTTATGTTCAATCAGTTCCTTTGACATGTTTGCCCTCTATGATAATGTCTCACTTAGGTTCATAAATCGGACCTTTATTTTCTTCATACTTGAGAATCTTGATATTGAATTAAATAATCTGCTAAAACATCAAGGATTTAGAATTACGGCATAAAGCTGTATGCTAGTGAAATCTTTGAATCAAACATTCATTTACTAAACGTACATTGTTTATCTAGCTGAGATTTCCTACCATATATTTAGGGGGTGGGAAGGGAAGAAGAAAATCTTAAATATATTTTTCTTTTTTATGAAGTCATTAATATCTTTGAAATTCTAGATATGGTTGCATCTGGCTCAACCTTGATATTTAGTAACACTGCTCACTGTTATTTTGATCAGTCATATTCTTAAACACGCCCAAATGGATAAATTTTACCTTTGACATAATCCATAAATTGACTATTGTTTTAGATGGTTAGATTGGACACCCAGCCAGTCAGCCTTTTTTGCTTCTATTTCTGTGTTATTTTATGTTACTCTATGTTTCCTACTGCATGTAAATCAGTATGGGCTGGATACATCGGAGTTCACCTACAACCCTTCCGAGTCAAAAAGGTATCAGCCGGTGGCACAACCAGCAGAAGAAAGGAGTCGATGCACCATTATGTGATGGCATATTTTGGGTTTGTGGAAATCTTATTTGGTGGTTGGCTTCCGGAGAAGATTGCATTGACAATGGAGTGACAACTCTAGATATATCTAAGATGACTCTTCTATTTACCTTTTTATCGAGTTTGTGGTACCCCAATTGTCATTGGCTTGTGCTATTCCCACACTTATTGGTTTCTTTAGAGAACAAATTACAAACGACTTCCAAATGCATTACTGCTTTGTGTGTAAAATTTCAGTCCTTTTCTATCCTTGTTGCTCCCAATTAATTTATAGGATAAACAATGTATTTAGTCACCTATTCTAGTTGTTCTGTTTTGGTCATTTAATTATTTTTCTTTTTTAAAATCATAATTAATGTTATGTTTTTGTTTCGTTTTGATCACCATTCGTTGAAAATAAATATAATAGTTGTTGTTTGTTAAAAAAAATCAATGATAATATGTTATTATCTTATGATAATATGTTAGTATCATCATTAATTTTTTAATGATAAATAATGTTAAATATGATTTAAAAAAAATTGAATAATCAAAATAGAATCACTAAAATAAGTGGACTACTAAATACGTTAGTATGATTTTAGACCTAGATACCTTTACAATGCTATTATTGCCTTTGACTTTGGATGATAAGACCTTTTTACTTGCTGGTTGGTAGAGCCTATAGTTCTCATCCTTCGACGTGAATGAATGCCAGCAGAAGCTAAAGCCTTTTCGGTTTTAATGGACCGAAACAATGCTATTTCCACTTTCCAGGTTTGAAAACAAAAATAACAATCAGCAACATGTCAATAAACGCCCCATCGTTATCTACGTTAGAGATGGATTGAGGAGAGCTAACATGTGTAATTTCCTCTTAAAAGTTTTAAATTCTTATAGAATTTATATATCTTTTCGTATTTTTTTATTGATAATTTGTTTTTCCCTCCTAAAATTTAATGAATTTATTTTCAACATAAAAATATGTGTACGTCTCTTATCTACGTCCTGGAGCAATATTTGGTACAGAGATGGGAGTCATTTCAGTCGTTCCTTTCAATATTTATGGCATGGCAGCCCCCAAGGTTTTGATTAAAACGGTTGTTCCTTCCCCAGACCCAGAGGCCACCCACTCCCAACAATTTGAAAACAAGAACAAAAGTGCTGCGCTCACTCACTGGGTCTCATCGCATGTAATTGGTGGGAGTGTTTTTGGGGTAGTTGGCAAATGAATAAAATAATATAGAGAGTGCGTTTTGGGTAATGGCATCTTTCCCAATTTCTGTAGCTATCATTGTGCTCATGAGACACACAACTTGTTCTTCATTGCTCATTTCTAAGAATCTTTTTACTTTCTCCAATAGGATGTGGGGATTGTTGCTCTACTTGGAAGTACTACCTATCAGATTTCATTTAGGTCTGGTTTGTTGTGGTCCTTGAGTTACAAAAAATCAAAGGGTGGAAAAGAAAAAAAAATCACAAAAATAAATGTTTTATATAGTTTTAGTCCTTATGCTATACTGAAATTTAGGATTTAGCGTTTTTATTTTAACTTGGCATAATTTAGTCCACTATTTTTATTACTTTTACTTTAAAGAGTTTTGATGCTGACATATTTTTGGTTGAAATTGATGATGAGGTTTTAGATTTCAGTCTTTTGGCATTTACATGTTCAATGAGGTTAAGCTGTGTGAGAGGCAAGTGCCAACCACTTGAACTTACTAAACACATTGCTAAAATTTTCATCCATCCTTATATTTTTTTCTATAAATTATTTTATAATTAAATTAATTAAAATCAAAGTATTTTAAAGGATTCATCTTTAAATTTATTCCCTGAATGTATTGAAAAATTAAAAATAAAATGAAAAAGGATCCATGAAGTGACTTTAATGATAAAAAAGAAAGTCCTGAACAAATATAACATTCTAAACATCATATATTAATAAAAAATAAAATGAAAACATGTAATGAATAAATCAAATATATACGTCTTCGCTATGTAGGTTAATTATTACATTAATTAGGTTATAGATATTCATTTGTAAGATGTTACCTAAGATCATGTACAGTAGTAAGCCTCGATTAATAATATTTCGCTGATCATTTATATCCATTTGTTGAACATTTTTTTCTTATTTATTTGATTAAATAATACTATTATCTATATGACAAAAATAAATAAACTATTACCGACCCAAATTTGGACGATGGATATTAATAAATTGCTAATATATAAACATGCCGACCTTTTTGTTTCTTTGGGGATTTTTAATTTAATTTCTTAAACAAATTGCAGGTTTTGTGGTCCTTGAGTCAGTTGTTTTTTAGCCTTTCCCAAATTGCATGGCAACTTTGTACACTACATATAATGATTCTAGAATTCTCTTGTTAATTATGACATTCCTTCATGAATTCTAAAATATGATACAAAATAAAATATTACTAGTATATATCAACAATATAAACTTTCCAAAACTTAACTCTCTAGCTACAAGTGATAATATATAAATTTAATAAAATCTTGGAATGAAATAAAAAAAATTATATATTTTTTTCATACTGATGTAAAAAAATTCACCAAAGAAAGAATGTTTTTTTTTTGGATAAATCTTTTTTATTATCCAAAGAGCAGTTAACTGCTACAAAAAACAACAAGTTCTTACAAAAGTATCAAGAACTTACAATCAATATTTACAACAAAACAACTTCAATAAACTATACCCCATTGATTACAAAGTGAGATATTAACACTATCATTCCTATTAATGCTTTACCCCGTAAGTTTATAGCCACTGATTCTTGAATGGCATGGAACAAAGCTTCAAAAGATCTTGGGCAGCCTGTAAATAACCTTTTGTTCCTCTCTGGCGCACGATAGCTGGTTTTCTCTGGGTGCACGTTAGCAAGTCTAACGTTTTCTGAGATCTCTGTCGTCGCTCCGGTGGGTTCGTCTGGTTTGCTCGGTCTATCTCATCCTCTCTCCATCGTTCCCCGCCTGATATTGTATTCATGGATTGGAAGAAACTGTTCATCAGCTCGATAGGGCAAGACTTGGAATTTTCCCCCAAAATCGCGCGATGGTTCTCCTTTGGTCCAACCGCCACTGGAGGTCTTTGAAGAGGGGATTGCTAATTGGAAGCTTTCGTTAGTGGGACCACTATGCAGAAAAATGTTGATTCCATGTGGAAGAAAGCTCTCAATGGCAACAGTGCTCAAATTAGTTTGGCAGATGACAACATTTACGTTTTCTCGTTCGATTCTGAAACTGCTAGGAATTGGGTGTTAGAAAATGGCCCCTGACATATTTTTAATAAGCCTTTGATCCTTAGGAAATAGGAGCCAAATCTGAAAAAATTGAACTTTGATCTTACTAAAATCCCAGTGTGGATTCATCTTTACAATGTGCCCTTAGAACTATACTCTAGAGCTGGATTAAGCTATATTGCAAGTGGCATCGAAGTCCCTCTTTCTATGGACTCTGTTACTACATCTAGGAAAAGTTAGAGTATGCTAAATTATGCATTGAGATTGGTTTGAATGATAATATTCATGAGTACGTAGATGTGCTGCTGAATGATGGATCTATTACCTCAATTCTTGTTGAGTTACCTTGGTTTCCACCACGTTGTAAGAACTGTAGAGTGTTCGGGCATAGTGATAGAAACTGTAAAGAACAAAGAAAGAATGTTGGTTCTTCAATAAGCTCATAAAAAAATTCAATCTATAGTTTTGAGTTTTTAAGCCTGAAAAAATCCCATACATGCTAATAATGAAGCATTATTTCGATGCAGAAAATGATGGAAAACCACAAATACGTGTTGAATTTAGGGACAAGTTTAAGTCAATTTGTAAATCTTCTTGTCTAACCCAAACCAGGAACACAACATAGTACTTCTTATGTTAATCAAGTATACCCGCAAGATTTTATAATAGGAAAATGATTTAAGTTTTAAAAGATAATTTTATAAAATCTTAAGCCAAAAATAGATTATTAATAGAAATTATAAAAATATCTAAATTTTATTAAGATTTAAGTTTTTTTTTAAATATCAGTTCAATGGACCCCTCGATTCATCCATCATCTAATCTTAGGATACTCATCCGTACACATTTTCACATATTACCACGCCCCTATATTTTGCCCTTCCCTTCCCATGCCTCTACCCTCTTCTCTTTAGTTGTATTATTCTTCTTCTTCTTTGCATGGCTCTTAAAGTCACGGTCCAATAATTAAAACATAAAGCTTCTCAAAAAAAATATTATTTAATAAAAGCATATGTCAAAGAAAATAGATGGGACGTTTCAGTAGAAACCCAGAGCTCTTTACCTTCACATATAGTGCGCGAGTCCAACTGTCTAACTTTTGTGGTCCATTTTGTTACAGTTCATGATGTCAGATACATAACATTCACCTTCACGCATTATTATAATATCAAAACTGTATATTGATAGACATAGTTTACGTATTACTATATATAAATTGTATGAAATCTATTTATAGAAGATCACATGAATTGCATGAAACCGTCCAACCAATAGGGTCTCAGCTATTGTTAATTAAAATTTGAATGATATTCATTCGACCTAAATTAATATGTTTAATATATTCGAAGTTTCCAGTGCCAACCTTCCATTTTCTTTAGTTGGATTGTTTCAATTTTCATGTTATATTATATTATACTTATTTATTTATAAGTGATGGGGTCTATCCAAACCAATGTTTTTAAAATCGGACCTTAAACCGGTGAATGTACTGGTTCACTAGTTCAACCGTCGTTCAACCGGGTTGAACCGCTTTATATAAAATAATTTTTTTTTTGAAATTTTACATAATATTCAAAGCAATATTAATATATATACAACACTCTTTTTAAGTTTGCAATATTAAAAGGTATAAAAATATTACAAGTCATAACATATATAAGTTAAATATCATAAAATCAAGTGAAACAAAATGATTCAAATCAACTACAACATAATATTTAATCTAATAAAATTCATCAACAACTAAATAAAAAAAAGTACATAATTGATACAAGTATCAATCATCATAATATTCATCGAAATTGATTCTCTCAAATTCCAAAATATTGGGAAAAACTTCTTCATTAGTTGAAGTGTTGAACTACCACCGCCATCACCACTTTGAACTTGAAACTTCATAGCATCACTTTGAACTTGAAAGTCCACAATATCAAGATCTTCATCACCTAGCAATATGATAAATAAATACAAAATTAAATTTAAATTCTCAAACAATACTTAACAATTAAAAGTAAAAGTGTAAAACATATTAAATATTAAATATAATTATATAACTAAAATCAGAAAATAAATTTGGGACTGAAAAAATCATAACAAACGACATCGTTTGATTTATTTAAAAAAACATAATTATTAAAAAATGACATGGTGTCACGTAGCAATTAAGTAAAAATGACAATGATACTCAATGTTATTAAGAAATCATGTATCATTGATAGGGATGATACTCGATCTCACAAATGATATAAGTCGTGGTTGCTCGATCTCGCCAAGCAATAAGGCTAAGCAGTCATACCAACATAACATGAAGCATGGTTGCATGGTCTCATTAAGCAATTAGACTAGACAATTAAACTAAACAATCATAAATATTCGGATAATCTATCGCCATATGTGATTATACATATACATAAGTGCTCATAAGTGTCACGCATATCAACAATTGCATCGTAAAGCCAATCAATGAGGTATAGCTACACAATAACATCCATTGTTTTTATACTAGGCATATGCCTTTCCTCGTAAGCCTCTATGTGACTAAATCACAATTATACTTTATCTTTTTTATAATATTATACAAGGTCATATTAGTCTTTTAACAAATTAAGACATTAATATGATTCTTCATAAGTTTATGAGTGATATTCTCAAATTTACGAGGAATGAACATTTTCTTATTCACATAAAGTGTTATTGTTATTTTATTCTCAATGACATTTTAGTACTTCAGTTATTTAGGCATTTTAATTTATAAGGGTATTTTGGTCAATGACCACCTTTAATCCTCTCATTAGGCCTATCTCGTCATTCTGAAACATTTTTCATCCATATAGCCTTATTTAGAAGCCAAATTAGCCTTTTTCTAGCAAGCAATATCGATACTACGGCAGATTACTGAAATTGAGACCTGAGGCGCATCATGTTCAGTCCTTATGGGTAGCTTGGCTCAAAGGCTATGTTCTCAAGGAAAATGATTTATGGTCTGTTGAAGTAAAATCCACTGCTGGTTGGAGTTTAAAGAGATTACTGAAATTGAGACCTGAGGCGCATCATGTTCTGTCCTCTGGAGCTATTAAAGCCAGTGCTATCTGGGATTCTATCCGGGTGAAAGGCCTAAGGTCCCTTGGCAGAAGCTGTTATGGTTTCCTTTACATATCCCTAAGCACAGTCTATAGTTTGGATGACTCTTCTTGACAAACTTCCTACAAAGGAAAGATTACAATGCATGGGGCTTATTAATGAATGCCAATGCGTTTTTTGTAGTGCTGAATTGGAAACAAGGGACCATTTATTTCTTAAGTGTCCTACGGTAGATTTCCTATGGAAAGCAGTATTCTCACTTACTGGTTTGCAGTTTAAGGCTTCATCATGGGAAGCTTTCTTGGCATGGGCTAGTTCTACTTGAAAAGGCAAATCCCTGCTAACTACGGTCATGAAGATTGCTCTGAATGCTCTTATTTACATACTTTGGGAAGAAAGAAACAAAAGATTGTTCCAAGGTCGATCCCGGACTGTTGAAGAAATGTTTACTGCCATTAAGGATATTGTTAGTTTACAATTAAGGGGTAGGAATATTAATAGAATAGATAGTGTTAATATTACTCTATGTAATCATTGGGGTATAATTGATCATTGATTCTTTTTGTAAGTAGGTCGATTAAATGTAATTAGAACTCTGATTGTTTTTTGAAGTAGTTTCTGCTCTTTGGATAGTAAAACTCAATTATCCAAAAAAAATATCGATACTCAGCTTGAGAGTATTGATACTCAACTTGAGGGGATACTTTTGGGTATTTTGATACTAAAATAGTACTAAAATTCAAGCTTAAATCTCAGTATTGATATCCCATATCCGGTATCGATTCTGACTGTATAGTATAAATACTCTAGGAATGGGTAGTATTGATAGGATTTTACCTTATTTACAGGGAACACTTGACTATGGTCTAAAGTTTATTGTTGCTTCTTGACTATATATAGCATGTTTTGTATATGCAAACTAGGGATCAGATATTATGATTGACGTTCTATAACTGGATACTGTATTTATTTCGGAGAAAATCCAGTAGTTTGGGTTTCAAGAAAATAACAGGTTGTTTCAAGGTTCACAATTGAGGCTGAGTATTGGAGTGTGGCTTAAGCAGCAACTAAAATCCTATGGCTTGAATCTTTGCTTAGTGAAATACATCTTATTGAAGGAAAATCTACATTATGATGCGACAAGTCAAGTGCAGTAGTAGTATCAACTAATCCTATATACTAATATGATAGGTTAGGAAGCCAGCAATTTTATATCAATAATTGTATATTGCAAATTAGGCTTTGGTATGTTTGGTTCGAATTTCGGTTTGCACTAGTTGTAATTTCAACTCTACTGGGATTTCATACAAGTTAAAACTAATATATATATATATATTTAACAGCTCTGCAATGCATTCCTTAAAAGGTGATTGCTTGAATAGAAAGCATGTTGCATTATCAATTGATTTAGGACGTTATGGTTTTCTTGTATTGAAAGTTGAAAGTGACATTTTGTTTTTTACGGGACTGTCTTTGGGTTATAGCTTAATATATTATGATTGGCTGATTTTGCCATTTTAGAGCAGGGAATTGAGACGTGTTTTAGGACTATTGAGGGTCTTTTTTTTTTTTTGCCTTTTGCAAGTTGAGGTTATGGATGGCTGTTAAAAATGGCCATAGTTTTAGTGTCCTTTTCTGTTTGGTCGTAGCATGATTTTTCCTTGTGCTTGGCATCCAATAAGCCAACTTAAGGCCTCTGTTGTAATGGGTTTTGAGAATTCTATATATTGATATCCTAGAACAGTGACAATCAGACTCCTTCCCTTGGTTCTGCTTCCATTTTCAAGGTCAAGGACCTCATCTTTGAAAGCTTATTTTAAGGCTTTCTCAAATTCTGATTATGAGAACTAGGAGGGGAAAGCGTCCTGAGGTATTGTTTTGATGCTTTGTTAGTTTTTCTTTTCTCACTTTAGATGAAAGTGATGTTTTTATGATGAACTTGGTTGAACTGTATTCGATTTCAGGTCTTTTGGCCATCCATTGTGATGAAGAAATGGTTGAATATAAAGCCGAAGGTGTATGATTTTAGCGAAGACGAAGTCGACACCGAAACTGAGAGCGAAGATGATGGTATAATTTCTTGCCTTACTCATTTGCTTCTACTTTCTGCTTGATGATGTCCTTTTTCTGTAATATCCATCCAGCTTGCTCTTTTAAAGATTCAAGGTTGCATAATGGTGAGGATCATACCCATAGGTCTTTGGGGAAACAATCTGAATGCAGAGACCAAATTCCAGGCAATATTTTGTTCCCATTCTTTAGTGTGCAGATCAAAATGAGTAAAATTAAGTTTCAAGTTAATCGGTAAATTGTCAGACTGAAGATCTTTTGTGATGTTTCATCTTTCAGATGAACCTTCTAAAGGCTATCGATTAGGACACAGGAGGGGAAAGTCGGAAACTCTGCGTGCGCAGTACATAAATACCAAGGATGTGAGGTTTGACTGCAAGATGCCTGTAATTAAAGTGTAAGGTTTAAGGTCAATTATAATTGAAACATGTCTTGGCTACTTATAGGGTGACAATAAGCACTTGGAATGTTGCTGGAAGACTTCCAGACGAGGATCTTGAGATTGATGATTGGCTTTGCACGAAGGAGCCGGCCGATGTTTATATTATCGGGTGAGTATTTTCGTTACCTGTTAGATACTTTTTCTCTAGACTTCTCCTCAGATGTTAAGTTGGTACTTGATTATCGGTTGTTGATGTCATGCTCGATCTGCTATGGACAGCTTCCAAGAGGTAGTCCCTTTGAATGCTGGAAATGTCTTTGGAGCCGAGGATAACAAGCCGATTCCGAAATGGGAGGCAATCATTAGGAGAACTCTAAACAAATCGTTGGTACCTGAAAGCAAGCACAAATGCTTCAGTGCTCCCCCTTCTCCCGTGTTAAGAACTTCTTCAGTTTCAGATGTATTAGCAGACGAGATCGATGCTCTTCCATTGGAAGTGATGTGTGACGAATATTTGGAGACTGCTAATGGCTATGATCTTGAAGGGAAAGACCTGAACAAAGATGTTAATATTGGACCAAATCTTCAGCTGAAGAGAATCTATGGTATCGACTTCGACACAGTTAGACTGGCCTGAACATCCTTTAGATGAAACCCCACAAATTATCTCGTCGAATTCGAAACTACGGCGAGTACTGAGCAGCTCTGCAAGAATAGGATTTAATCTAACAGAGAACTCCATCTTCTACAATCCTCATGTAAAAGAAAGCAGATTGAAAAGATCCCACCTTAGCTCTGGAAACCTAGAGTCAATGTGTATGCATGAGCAACCGATTATTGAAAATGTAGATTCTTTCTCTGATACATCTAATGAGAATTCTGAAGAAGAAGATGATATGTTCTTAGATGTACCAATGGAGCAACACGACAACAATGGGCCAAGGTCACACCCAAAGTACGTTAGAATCGTTAGTAAGCAGATGGTTGGAATATACATATCTGTATGGGTGAGAAAGAGGCTGAGGAGACATATAAACAATTTGAAAGTCTCTCCTGTTGGAGTTGGTCTAATGGGCTACATGGGAAACAAGGTACTGACCATTCTTCCTTTCTGGGATTGCAATAGTTAAGGTGGATGACATTATTCTATTAACACCGATCAATTGTTTAAAATGGCTGCTTTATTATTATTGATATGCCTAGTTGGCTTTTGCCTTTACAGGGGTCTGTTTCTGTAAGCATGACTCTTTTCCAGTCCAGGTTATGCTTTGTGTGTTCTCATTTGACATCAGGTCAGAAGGACGGAGCTGAACACATGCGTAACTCCGATGTGTATGAAATTATACGGCGTACCAGTTTCTCATCTGTCCTTGATACAAATCAACCTCAAACAATTCTGGCTCATGAGTAACCAAAATTTCAGCATCTAGTTTTGATTTATCCAGTTTATATACTTGATTTAAGAAACTCAACCTGAGACGAATAAGTAGTAACTGGTTGCTTGTGTAAACAGTCAGATATTTTGGTTCGGGGATTTAAATTATCGTCTCAACATGCTGGACGCGAACATAAGGAAACTTGTTGCTGAAAAGCGGTGGAACGAACTAATAAACTATGATCAGGTGAGTATCACAGTGATATAGATTTGCCATTGTAAGCACTAACTTTGTTTGGTTCATTAGCGAATGAACAAAAGCAAATGGCTTCAATTCTGTGCACAGCTTCATAAAGAAATGTGTAGTGGTCACGTATTTGATGGATGGAATGAGGCAACAATAGATTTTCCTCCTACCTACAAATACGAAATGAATTCCGATAGATATGTCGGTGAGATCCCAAAAGAAGGCGAGAAGAAGAGATCTCCGGCATGGTAAGCTCAGTTAAAAAAGGCTTCTCATTATTCATTAAGTTCCACACAATTCAATGTGCTTATGATCTACATTATTCCCTTGTTAGGTGTGATCGTATACTCTGGTGGGGAAAAGGCATAAAACAACTTTGTTACCAACGAGCAGATATAAGACTCTCGGATCACCGACCAGTGAGTTCGATGTTCTTAGTTGATGTTGAAGTCTTGGACCATCGCAAGTTGCAAAGGGCTCTCAATTTTAGCAATGCTGCTGTTCATCCACTGAGTTTCTTCGATGAAAATGGAGAAATAGAATTTTAGCATACCATGTCATGTCAGAGTATCAAAAGCATCAACAAATATGCTAAGCTTATATAATTCATTCAACAAGTGTAAGCAGGATCAAGTGATTTCTTTGTTAGCATTTGAACAAAAGCTTTATGGTGGGTTTGAATGCATAGACACAACATTCTTTTCTTTTCTTTTTTTCAATAGTGTCAGCCATTTCTTGGCCACGTCGTATTATCAACCTGTAATTATAGTCCAGTTGTCTAGTGTATTTGATTAAAGATCCCAAGTTCAAACGAGAACCTTGTTTATCATCTCATCCATGGTCTGGTCTCTATCTAAAATTATATTTAAATTAGCGTATAAAAGTACTGTTAAAATGGTCAGAATAAGATTAATACATAGAACGAAAAAGGGTTCGAAACTAACTCCGAAAGAATAACCTATGAATAACATCTTCAGGATTTTATCGGCAAAAATATCTGTTAACAAATAGCTGAAAATACCATCAGTTCATAAAATTTTCTTCCAGAATTAAATTTGCCGTACTTTATAAGAACGTGATTTTCCATATAGAAAATCAATTTGATGCTGAAAATTTTCCATACGATTTTCAACCTGGTTTTCAGTATTTTATCAGCACGAGGAATACTTAGTAAACTCGACAGGTTCATCGAAGACGATGAACAAATATGTCAATCATCACTTTCGTTGCATGAACAACCAGAGAGCTAAAAAAAAAACAGGGCATCAGTTCTCCAAGGTGATTAAGCATCAAAGATATGCTAATTCAGACGCAAATTACCCATAAAAACGAGATTCATCACATGCCCACAACACATTTCCGTAAGATGAGTTCAAAACGCCAAAAAAATTCTGATAAATTGAAAAAAATGAGAATAAAAAAGTGATCAGAACCTGTCGGAACTTCAATTTAACATCAAAATATTATATCAGTGGATTGACAGACCATTGAATTTCTATCATCATACCCCTTTACTTCTCCTTTTAAAAAACAAAACAACCCAGACAACCCAGTTTAAATCTATAACAAAAATAGGAAAATATAAGCTCAGAACTTCTTAGAGGGATTGTGCTGCCGTCATAGAAGACTCTCCGGTACACAATAATATTCATCATCGCAAATACTTTCAGAACAAAAATGCATATTTGAAAGACATCGGACTATAGAGGAACGAGAGCAGCAGTATAAGGAAGCGAAAAGAGTATTTATAGAAGCGGAAAGAAACCCTAGTACCCTCTTAAAAATGTGCGACGTTTAGGGTTAAGATCTTCACATAGTTATAGTGTGGGTAAGCTATCGGAATGATCATTTTTATTTCAGCTTTGTTTAGTTTGATCATTGATTTTCAAAATGTTACATTTCAATCATTTATATTATTGATTTACTAAATTTTGATCATTTATGTTATCGATTATAATATGTTGATCATTGTACCGTTAACTCTTGTTACTTCGATAATGTTATAAATTTGTAAAAAGATTTTTTTTAGTTTGACCCCTAAACTTTGGATAAATTATCATTTTGACCTTAAACTTTAGATAAAATATCAAATTAACCATTGAATTCGACCAAAGTCTTCTATCGTCGACCATAACTCACCACCGTCGCTACTGGTGACCATCAATTGTCGTTGGTATTGAGATCTTTGGATCCTAAAATTTCTAATTCACTATTTTTTGGTATTTTCAACATGAATCCGATGTTTGTTTCACTAAAAATGCTCGAAATTCAACAAATTTAACCTAGAACCCTTCAAATTCCTTTAAAAAGTAAATTACAATAATAAAATTATCATTATTATTCTTTAAAAATAAGAATACAAAATCTAAATTTATATAGTAATCAAATTCATAATTTTTTTGTTTATAATATTGGTATATTATAATATTTTTTGTTTATAATATTAATTATAAATAATTTTATGTTATGTATTGAATATTAATTATAAATTTACAAAACTGTAATGAAAGTGATGAAACTTCAATCCAATACAATTCATTTTCGCCTATGTGATAAACCCTTCAAATACGTCCTGAACCTTTTCTTGTAATTTTGTTTTCCTCTGATATGTTGCCACAACGTGAGATGTATCTACTATGTTGTCACGGTAGAGATGCCTCTCCTTTTGGTTAAACGCATTGACTTGCCTTCACTCTTTTCTAGACTTAAACATCGTTGTCAACGATTGACCAAAAGTTTTGAGATGCTTTCGCCCGCTAGCTGTAGACCTGTTGAGTTGCCTCCATACCTACGAAACTGTGAGTTGCCTTCGAGGGAGTTGAGTTACCATTACCCCAGCTTGGCAGCTTACGACTAGGGATCTATCCTAGGGGTCGAGATACCTCCATTTCAACGTCAAGATACCTTTTTCATATTTCTATCATGACAAATATGCCTCAATTCTACCTACAGTAAGTTGTACTCATTGAGATGCCTCCGTACCCACCGTAGTGTGTTATCTCCTCTACCTGGTCGAAAAAGTGTTGAGATCCCTCACACCCTTCGTAGACTATAGGATTATGTCCTAAAACAAAACTGAAAGAGTTGAGAGCCTCCACTCTAACAAGTGTTGATATGCCCCCTACCACAGAATCGTTGAGATACCTCGAGAAGCCCGATAGATATAAGGACATCTCTCCCTCTTGTTGATATAGCTCAGAGTTGCCTCCAAAGAGTGTTGAGATACCTCCGATATAGCTTCGAGATGCCTTTGTCCTGATAAATGGAAATTCATTACTTCTGCCACGACAAAGAATCCTCTTCCTGTCAACTAAATCTATCTAAGGGTGTCGAGTTGCCTTTATTTCGATCAAGAGCCTTGAGAATCCTTAACTCTATCTTTTGATATAGTGACTCTGTAATATCCCAAAATCAGGGTTAGTGACTAAAATAAAATTTTTGAAATTTTGAAGTATGATTTTGAAAGATTTAAAAGTTTAGTGATTAAATGGAATATTTAGTGGATGTTTGTTAGTAATTATTAAAGGAAATAAAGGGTAAAATGGTCATTTGACCAGAAAGATTTTTTTTATCTTTCTTTTGAGCTTATTAAACACGTGGAAAGAGTGAGAAAGGAAAAGAAAAATCTAGAGCTTGGGTTGTCTCCTTCCTCTTCTCTTCCCGTAAGCTCCATGGCAAAGGTAAGCTTAATTTCAGTTGGTTAATTCTTGAGTTTTAACCTCAGTTTTGATTCTTGGGGTGCTAAGAAAGATTATTTAGAGATTAAAGTATGTTGAAACTTCAAAATGGATGAATTATGAAGGATTAAATATGAAGAGTTTTTAAGCGAATTAGTGAAATAGAAGGAGTTAATAGATTTTGAAGTTGAATTTGAATTTGACTTGTCAAGGGTTAAATTAAGAAATATGAAGTGATAAAATGAGTTTTAAAACATGTTGAAAATCTGGTATGATTCTTGAAGTGAATAAAGATGAGAGGATATTAAGGTTCACAATGAGATAAATGAATATAAATGAGTTTAAACATGTATATGTAAGTTAGGAATTTGAAAGGGGATGAAATATGAAGCATTTGAGCTGAATTAAATGGATTTTCGTGCCTAAAGAGTAATTTCTGGGCAAGATGCATCGGTACACATTCAATATGCACCGATGCATTCTTAAAAGAAGAAACATCGAATGTCAGGAATGCATCGATGCACTATGAGTATGCACCGATGCACCAAGACAAATTTTGAAGGTGCATCGATGCATGAATATTTTGAAGCTATTTTGGGTACCGATGCACCTATAGTGCATCGATACACCCCTAAAGGAAAAAGTGTATATTAGTTTATTAAGTTCATTTAAGTTGTTAGCATCGGATTACAATTGCCTTAAAATGTATAATTATGTAGATTCAGAGCCTAAACAAGTTCCGGAATCATTGACAAGTAAGATCGATGAAGGGGAAAGTTTAAAGATTGGTATTGACTAGTGAGGTCAGGTGAGTGCATGCTAGTTATATGATGTGTAATGGAAATATGACTTGCGACGAGTCTATTTCCTATATTAGAATGCATAAATTAATGAATATAAACATGTTTTGATATGAGTATATGTGTTGTATGTTGATATGTTTTGTATATGATACATGATGTAAGTAAATTATTATTATAAAATAATGGGAGATCATAAAATAAGATGTGTAAAGATATTATTGTAAGAGACAAGCCATGTAAGTATAGGTTACTGATAGAATAATTAAGCCAAGGTTTATTGTGATCCATATATATAAGAATGCAATGTAAATTACATAAGTGATAAGTCATGAAGCTATATGTGACCATGAGAATATTTAAGAGAATAAAATATAAAGAAGAAGATAATAAGTTAAGAGACTCTTTGAAAATGGTATTTAAATTAAGGGACATGAACATAACGATGATACGAACCTATAGGATAAGCAATATAAGAAAGAGTAATATATTTTAAAAGGAAACTATGTTATAGGAGTTATGTAGAACTAAATTAAATGAATAGAACAACTCTAATTAAATAAGGTGAGATAAGTGATAAGGGTTATATGTGATTGTATATATTAGTATAATAAATCATGTAAGTCGATACAAAAGGAAAATGAGATAAAGATAAATAGCTTTTACCTATATGATTTATATAAGATTATATGTCGGTGTGATAACATGAAAAAGTGAACTAAGTTCTATGATATTGATCCATGTGAGTATAAGTAATGTGATTGCATAAGATATATATATATATATATATATTCATATGATTTGGTATATGCCATTTGATTCATGTGTGCACATGTAGATAAGATATGTGAATATGAGTTATGCGCTTATAAGTGATATGATCACATGATGTGATAAGAAACTATGAGAATATGTTGTTAAGTGATATGATTATGTGAAATAAGATAAAAGATAATGCCCATGTTATGTAATTGAGAGCTAGAGGTATAGTTGTCATGCCAAGAGTCAAGGGTCTACACAGTCCTTCGGGACATATATGTATTCTTTGGAACATGTGTGAGGTCTGTTGAGACACATACTTGATCCTTGGCATATGTATATGATTCTTAAGGAATTTCTACGTGGTCCTTAGGGACATATTATATGGCACTTCGGTGCATTTCTACGCGGCACTACGGTGCAATTCTACGTGGCACTTCGGTGCATTTATACGAGCTGTGGTGACAACATTAGTGCTCAGCATCTATAGACTCACATATCTATAGTTCTCATAGGTGTACATGGGCTAATAAAGAAATACAAACAAATACATGATATGTAATGTACCTGCTTTGCTATGTGAAATGTAATATATGTTATATGTGATGTCAATATAGTAATTGTTAAATGAATGATATGGTTGTTAAGAAGTTTAAGTATAAGAATAGATAACTAAAAGACATAAATGGATGGAATATTGATTATGAAATGATGTTATTGATAATTAGGATAAGATTTATATATTTGTATGCATGTGATTATATGAAATGTTATATTGATTTGTATGATACTATTATATGATATGCTCATGCATTTTTAGAAATTAGAGTTTCAATTATGAGATTTATATGCCTCACTAAGTCTTCCTTACAAAGTTCAGATCAGAAAAGAAATGTTTGATATGTATTTTATTCTTTTAGATGTAGTTGGCATGTAATATAAACGATTTGAATGTATATGCTCTGATAAGTGTGAAAACTTTTATCTTGAAATAATATGAAGTTTTATTTAACGGGGGATTTTTCATTATTTTGAACAAGTAAATGTTTAAAAGTTGATGTGACACCTCGGACTCGGATTCGGATTGGATACGGGTTGGGGGTGTTACAGACTCTATCATTGACACCAACATCTAGCCGAAAGAGTCAAAGTGCTTATGTTGTCCTCTTTATCATCGAGATACAATCATTTTCCTCCTTATCCTTTGCCAGAGAAATCACCATTCATATGAGATATTATCCTCCGTGTGAGATATTATCCTCTACGAAAAAGATCACTCTTTAAGGGATTTTCTATCCTCCAAGTGAGCTTAAGCCTTTAGAGATATCTTCTAGAGGATCATAACTAATATACTAAACGAGGACTATTATCCTCCGCTCACTACAACAAATTTATCATTTTATGACAAAATTTCTATTTGACGTTGCATATAACGTCACAAAATATACTAAAAATGTGACGTTTTTTTAATTTTCGTCACATTTGATGATTGATAATATATCATTTATGACAATTTTAAAAATGTCTTTGATTTTCGTCACTATATATTTGGAGCCAAAATTTACCTCCAAAAAAATTTGGTGGGAAACTTTTCAGTGACGCTTCGATAAATTGGTGACATTGTAAAGTCGTCTCCAATGAAATTAAAGTATTAGTGACGGTTTATTATTATGAAGATCTAATTTGAATTAGTGACATTGCAAATTTGTCAGTAATAATTTTTATTTGTGACAATTTGATATGTCATGTTTTATAATACATAAATGTGACATTTTATTGTGTCATAAAAATAGGTTTAACGTAACAAAATAAATTATTTGCTACTCATTGTTATAGCTCATCTTTTATATGATGATTTTAAAAGACATCATCAAATTGTGTCATATAATGTTTGGCATCAATTATTAATAAAATTTTGGACGTGTCGTTAATTGAAAATCTTATTGGTTATGATTTTCAAATGTTTTTTCTCATAATTTCAATTAGGCCGATTAGTTTTCACACACTAGTGTGTTCTATATATTTATATGTATATGTATATTTATGACTCATTTTTTCGTTAAAAATAATATTTAGCTGACCATGTCAAAGTCGAGTTCTAATAAGATAATCATATGTCTCACTCCACAAAATCTAGAATAAAAGAATTAGTTTGATTTAAATTTATTTTTTTGATAAATTAATTATAAAATTTAGATTAAGTTAGTAAACTAAAGTTTCTACGGTTAATTCATAATTTTTAGAAGTTTAGGACAATTAAGATGAATTCTAGACTACTCAAGGACTGAACCAATGCTTAGCATCGAGGTTAATATGATTTGTTTTGTTTAAATTTGATTTTTAATTGATTAGTTTTGAAATTTAGATTAATTTGGAATTTTTAAATTTTTTATGCTTAATTCATAATTTTTACAAGTTTTGGTCCATTAAGTGAACTCTAAGCTTCTTAAGAAATTTTCCCCTTTTGACTTATATATAAAACAAATAAGGAAATTGTTTTTAGCAATAAACTAATTCTGAAATTTGGATTAAATTAGAAAATTTGTAAAGTTTACAATCAATTCATAATTTTTAGAAGTTTAGGGAAATTAATATGAACTCTAAACTTCTCAAGAACTGAACCTCTAATTTCATCCTTTTTGACTAAAAATAAAAAAAAGGATTTTGTGCTTAGCATCGTGGTTAAAAGAATTTATTTGGTTGTAATTTGATTTATAATATACTAATTATGAAATTCATATTAAGTTGGAAACTTTTAAAGTCTCTACATTTAATTCATAAGTTTTAGAAATTTTGAGCCATTAGTGTGAACTCTAAACTACCTAAAGATTGAACCTATAATTTCCCCTTTTCACTGATATATCAAAAATTGTTCTTACCAATAAATTAATTCTGAAATCTGGATCAAATTAGAAATTTTGTAAAGTTTTTGCAAAAAAAAATCAAAATTTAAGAAGTTCCGACCATCAATGTGAGCTCTAAACTGCTTAAGGGTTGAACCTCTAATGTTCCCCTTTTAACTTATAATTGAAAAAAAAATAAACTTTACAGGAATTAAAACCTTAACCCGTTGTCAAACCAAATAAATATTAATGACATGAGTGCACCGCATTAAAATATATATGTATAACTTATAACATCTGGTTAGGTTTTCAAAGAGAAAACCCTAAAGTCGTCAGCTCTAACTTTCTCTCCTTGCACCACACACCTCCCTTCCTTAGTAGCCGTCGTTATCTGTCTTACCAACCAACGTTGTCTTCTGATCATCCAGTCATGGCGTTCAAAGCACTTCGCGAACCCCTCAGGCCCCTTCATACACCCCTATTACAGCACCTTAACCCTCTGCAGTTCAGATGATTCCTCCCCCCAAATCGAAGCGTTGTTCACTGTCAAATGTAAGCATCCACTTTTTCCTTAGGATTTTCTGTGAAATGTGAAATCTTATTTGTTGGAACACTTGTATTTTCTGTAATTAATGAATACACGTATACTCTTTGTACTTATGATGTAGTGGTTGCTAATATAACTGGTATATATAATGCGATCAAGATGATGAATAACAAAATCAACGTGCTTCATCACTATCTTAATGGAATTCGAAAAGGTATGATCTCTTTCCTTCTGAATATAATGTAAATTACATTTATTATAATGCATGTGATTGTTTCAAAGCTTCCTAAAGGAAGCCTATATTTTTAGTGTAGAGTCTGGATAAAAGTTTAAACATAGAAAATACTTAAAAAATAAATTATGATTTTCTACTAATGTTGAAAATTAGTTATGCATCAAACAATTATAAACACAACCATCTTTTATAGTTTTTTTATTACTTTTCATTACTCATTTCCTATTTTCTATTGGATGTTGTATATATTACTTATATATGATATGCAGTGGTAATATGTTTCCCATTCCAGATGGTTTCATAGTGGTGGTTGGTGGTTGATGGTAATGGTGATACAGAGGCAGTTGCGATATGGTCGAGATTTGGGGTTGGTTTTTGAAATTTTATGGGCAATGGATCAAAATGTAATGATTGTGTAATTTTGGGCATTTATTATAATTTGTAAAAAATGAATGTTATTATTATAACTTGTGAGAAGTTTTGGCATTTATTGTAATTGAGAAAAAGTTTTGTCCTTCATTTTAATCGAATCGTTATAATTTATAAAAAATTTGCCCTTTATTGTTTTTATAAACAACTTTATCCTTTTGTAATTTAGAAAACATTGTCATTTTTTCCAAATTTATAAAAATTGTCCTAATTTTAATTTATAAAAGGTTTTTATAGCAAATGCACATTCTTAAAATTTTAATAAAGTTTTTTTAATTTTATAATAAAAATTATGACAATAATTTTTTGTCATTAATATAATAAAATTATTATATTATTGGTGACGATACCAATAATTAATGACAAATTTTTATATTATTTATTGACATAAATAATTATCACTAAATATAAATTATAAAGTGACGTTATACATTAATGTCACTATATGTATAACTAAACATGACAAAAATATATACATCGCCACATTTGACATTTAGTGACACACCTAACGTGACGTTCATCGTGACATCAAATTTTAAGTCACAAAATACAAATAATGACATAAATGTAAGTTTTAATAACAATATTTTAGATGTCACAAACAAACAAATTTGTTGTAGTGACTCCCACAAACATTGAGATGCTTTTACCCCTTTATTACCGTAAAGATGTCTCAATTTAATGTCTGGGCTTCTCGAAAAATATTGAATCACCTTCTCTCTATTCAAGAGAGTCGAGATGCCTCCGTTCCGCAGTATGAAATTGTCCACTACTATTGTATGTCCTTGAGATGCAACATATCCTTTAATGTCCCACTCAATACTATTATCCTTCGCTTGAGCGTTGAGATACCTTTACCAACACAAAAATGATTTTTCCTAACAATCGCTCTTCTTCTGAAAAGGAAAATCAGTTGCTTATATCTCGAGAATGAGAGAATGAGATGCTCTGTTATTGAACGAAATCGAGAGATGGTTGTTATATTTATAACCATAAGTCTCGAATCAAATCACTTTATAATATTCCCTCAACTAAGGGGAATAAATGTTATACCTCCAGATATATTCTCCAAGAATTACCAAACCTCCGCTAACAAGAAATTCTCATAGACACCACACCATGTCTGAAACCATCTTCCTTCAGGATAATTCTCGGGAGTTCAAACTTCTCAAATTTTCAGAAAATAAATAAACGAACACAAACTTGATGCCAAAAATTTAAACTAACACAAACCAAATACAAACACATTAAAAAATAAATAAACAAACACGGACATAACTTTATTCGCTCAAATTCGATTCCTTTACCCCTTTACCTCCATTATCTCTCAATCCACCACCAACTCACGACTGTCTTTGCACTGATTGTAACTCTTTGCTAAAACAAGGAGTGAGTTGCCAATGGACGACACAATCAATTTCTTCCCACCAACAGATATAAAAGCTATCCTAAGCATAATACTAAAAATATTTTAATTTACCTTAAAAATTTTTGGAGGAGAATAATATATAAAGCCTCCTATGATAAACATAAAATCAAAAAAAATATTAATTAGTAAAATAATTAAACATATTCATATTATCTCACTGTATATAAATTTAAAATTTAATTTAAAAATATAATATTTTTCCATTTAATAAAAAATAAACAAGATAAATTAAAATTCATATTTAGGCCCGACTTGATCCAGTCGAAAGCATCAAAGTTAACTCGCGTGGAGAGGATGGGAATAGAGGTAAAACGACGCCGTAAAACACTATGAAAAAGGTTGGTTATATTGAGAAGCGTAGCGTTGGGAATCCATGTTTGGTGGAGGAAAGGAAAAGAGGACGAGAGCCACAGCGTGTAGAGTGTAGACGGCCATCCATAAAAATGCCACCGTAGTACCTTCGCCGCCGCTTAAATTTCTAAACGCCGAAACCCAAACCCTAATCGCAACACATTAACGATAAAGAAGAAATGGCTTCCTTGACGATTCGTTCGCCGTCCAAATCCTCCTCGTCTTTGTCTTCTTCTTCTTCATCTCTCTTCACTCGTGGTTCTCTTAGCCCTAAAAATTTCGCTTTCAATTTGTCTAGCCCTCGTGTATGCGCTTCGAACAGCTTGGTATGCTTTATTCACTATTGCATTAAAGGTTCTGAAGTGAAAGGCTTTCTGGTATTATTATTATTTTCGATCTTTCTTTTTCTATGGTTTCATTTCTTTGATGATTTTCGTTGAAATTTAAGATTTAATATTTGATAGCATTACTTTTATGTGATATATGCTGCACACATATGAAATCCACAGTTCAACTTTTGTTTTCGTCTTCCTTTTGTTTCTTCTACTGCTAATTTTACAGAGGAGTATTCTTTCGATGAAGGTTTTGAATAAAAAAGGTTTTAGTATGTTTTGAGTGATTTTTAGAGCTTTGCTGATATGGGTCTCTTTTTTTTAATACAAGGATGTGAACTGCATCAACCAGTGAATCGTGGAAATGGGAAACCAACGATTCCAATCCTTAATGAAAGGATATTGCCCAAGTTCGTCGACTCAAATAGAATGGATACAACTGTTAACAGGAATGGTGCTAAGCTCAAATTGTTTTCGGGCACAGCCAATCCTGCACTTTGTCAGGTAAATTTATTGCGTTGTCATTTTGTTTACTGTATCTCCCTTTTTTTTATAGGTTTTACTTTCAATATGCATACAAAAAATAAGATTAACAGGATAGAAATTAATGGCTTTTGCGTGTGCAGCTGTTGGGTGATAAACTGTAAGTGAAAGGAATTTCTAGAACTGCCTCAGTTCTGAAGAAATTATACACTTTTTTACTATTTGATAAAATTCAATTGCAAAATATCATTTGATAAAGTTTCCACTCTCTCTTCTGAGCCCTTGTAGTTTGGACCAGACAATATGATGCTTATATTATGTCTGCTTGCATGTCGTTCCACTGTTTGTTCTACAAAGACGGATCACCCAACAGCTTGTCTTTCTAATCTGTTCTGTTGCAGGAAATCGCTTGGTACATGGGCCTGGAACTGGGACAGATCAAACATAAATAGGTTTGCTGATGGGGAAATATATGTTCAGCTGCAAGAGAGTGTTAGAGGATTTGATGTGTATATTGTGCAACCAACATGCCCTCCTGCAAATGAGAATCGTATGGAACTTCTCATTATGATAGATGCTTGTCGGAGAGCGTCAGCCAAAACTATCACTGCAGTGATTCCATATTTTGGCTATGCCAGAGCTGATAGAAAGGCAAGTTCAATGTATTTGGCAATAACTTTTGAGGGATAAAATCATAAAAATATGAATATGTGTGAAGATGTAAGCTGCAAATTGAATGGATTAGAAGCCGATGTCTTGAAACAGCCTGTGTCATTCATAATCAGTGAAAAAATTTGTGCTATCGTATGTTAGAATTATTCTGATTGTGTCAATGCCTTGCTTCTGGCATGAATTTCTGAAGCTTTTGAATCATGTTTTCTTAAAGTGTAGCGAACTATCTTCTCTCTGTTTGTAATTTTACTTTCAGACCCAAGGGAGTGAATCCATTGCAGCCAAACTAGTTGCAAATCTTATCACAGAAGCTGGTGCAAACCGTGTTCTTGTTTGTGACCTTCATTCTGGGCAGTCCATGGGTTGTTTTGATATCTCAGTGGATCATGTGCTGCCAGGTATTCGTCATCAAGCTTCAAACTTATATGTTGACTGTCAACGACTAAATGATTGCTGATTCATCTATACTTTTGTGCTATGGACTGTATAGCCTGTGGTTCTTGATTATCTTGCCAGCAAGAGAATTTGTTCTGATGACTTGGTAGTGGTCTCACCTGATGTTGGTAGAGTTGCAAGAGAGCGTGCTTTTGCAAAAAAAAAACTATCAGATGCACCCTTAGCCATTGTGGATAAAAGGCGCCATGCACACAATGTTGCAGAGGTAATGCTTTCTCTACGACTACACTGTCATTATCTGTCTTCGTTGTTGATTTTACTATTATATTTTCTGTCATTCTAAAGTTTTCTATATACCGTTGTGATAATATGATGTTTAGGGATGTAGTAGTACATTTGCTAGCTGTAATAGGCACAAGTAATTCGAAAACTGTTGCACCTTTTTCCCATATTGAGTATTTTGGTCTACTATAAGTGTTTCAGTAATTGCACAGATTAATTGATGACAATAGGAACTAGACTCAACTGATTTGCACGGGCATCGAGTCCAGTTTGTATTATTTTTCTCTTTAGTTCAATGGTTAATACATAATTAATGTCCAACTTCTTTTGTTCAGGTAATGAACCTTACTGGTGACGTCAAAGGAAAAATTGCAGTTATGGTGGATGACATGATCGACACTGCTGGTAAATGAAAGCAATGTGACGATGGCAGACATAAACCTGTTCAAAATTAAGTAGCTTCTTATAGTGAACATAAAAAAATAAAAATAAAATTTTATTTTTATTGAACATTTTGGTGTTTTATAGGAACGATTGCGAAGGGGG
This sequence comes from Hibiscus syriacus, assembly GCF_006381635.1. Lineage (NCBI taxonomy): Eukaryota > Viridiplantae > Streptophyta > Magnoliopsida > Malvales > Malvaceae > Hibiscus > Hibiscus syriacus. Next base: position 3,944 of record NW_024063110.1, on the reverse strand, counting down.
CGGCGGCACTTTTACACCAAGAGGGGGCAAGGGAGGTTTATGCATGCTGTACCCATGCAGTTTTCAGGTTTTAAAAACTTTAAGAAGTTTGGATGAAGTTGTAGGTAAAAGCTGATTTATGGTATTCAAGCATGTGAAAATATTTGCTGCGTTGTGTTGTGTATGTTTTTGTTGGCAGCCCTCCAGCAATAGAGAAGTTATCAGGTGGACTATTTCAAGAAGTAATCATAACGAACATACTACTAGTAGCAGAAAAGAATTACTTCCCTCAGCCGACTGTTCTCTCTGTTGCGAACCTGTTGGGTGAAACCATCTGGCGTGTTCGTGATGATTGTTCCGTCAGTAGCATTTTCAGTGACAAATCCCGAAGTGTTTTCTTCAAATTTATGCAGATAATCTAGTCCTTTGCCTTGTTGGCTCCAGTACTGAAAAGGAATAAACTTTAGTCCAAGGGGGGATGAAGAATCAACACATGGCTCTCTTATTTCATTCCTTCTTTCTCTCACTCTACATACTCTAGTTTTCTGCTAGTTTTCTTTTTAACATTCTTTTAGCTAAATTTTCTTTTAGAGTTCGACCAACTACCTCCTATATAGACTGTTTAAATCTTTTTAATTTAAATTTATATATTTTTTGCCTGTATTGGTCACTTTTAAAGTATGTCTCTAAGTTACATTTAAAAGTTACATCAATTTTGGGTTAACTATCATAGTAGTCTCTTTTGTTTCAGTATTCCTTACTTTTTATCATTAATTTTGAAAAGTTACATTTTAGTCACTTACGATATCGATCATTACACTCTGATGTTAATTACTGTTTGTTTTAGTTTGATCTTTGACTTTAGATAAAATATTAATTTAATTTTTAAATTTTAGATAAAATATTATTTGAATAAATTTTACATAAAATATCAAATTGACTTATAAATTCAATTAAAGTCTACCACCATCAATTATTACTCACCGTTGTTGTTGGTCACCGTCAGTCACCCATGATCATTGCTATCGGCGGTTGTTAAACGCAAAAAAATTTAGTTCACTTCTTTATGGCCTAAAAAATGTGAATTTAGCGTCTGTTTCATGGGAAGATGTCCCAAATTAAATAAATCTAGTTTAGAATCTTTTGACATTCTTTAAAAATTAAACCATAAATAAATCTATTATTAATGTTCTTTTAAAAAGGACACAGAAATTTAAATATATACTATAATCAAATTCGTATTATTTATTATATATTATTATGTTTATTTTTTACTATTTATAATATTTAATATTATATTAATTTATTAATTTTTTATTATGTCATTCAAACTATTTTATATTTTAGTTATATATTTCTCTAAAAAAAAATGCTAATAACGAGTGCTCAATATTCTATTTAAAAAAATAAAATTTCAGTTCCTATAATAGTTCATTTTCTTCTAACTTATAAATAATCATTATAACCGTAAATCTAACATCAATACTAAAGGTTGATATATAAATTCCCTTAAAAAGAAGCAAGTTCTCTCTTTCTCAGTCTTCTGGAACCCTTCGTCTACAATTCATCATTCTTCATTAAATCACTAATACGACTCAGAAGGACTAAATCACCCACATCATTACAACACCACATTTTTGTATATTATATTAAAATTATAGATAAATTACACTCTTGAGTCTTGACCACTTAACATAGGCATATTTATTTTAATTATTGATCTTTAATTTTATCAATCAAACTATTTAAATATTTAAATATATATCAACTTACTTGTTAACATTTGATAGAAGGTTAAAGTTGCAATTGAAAATTTCAATATAATTACATTTTTAGTCTTTGTTACTTACACATTCAATCAATTTGATCTCAATTTTAACTTATTCAATAAATTTAATTCTCCAATTAGATAGTGACAAATTAAAATTAGAACCAAATTGATTAAACGTGTTAGTAATGAAGGCCAAATGTGAAATTATACTAATTTTTAATTTCCACGTCAACTACTCTATGGTTTTATTAACAACATTTAAAAAGTTATATAGTTTAATTGACAAAATTGAAAGACCAGTAGTTAAAATAAAATCAGTCCTTAGTTAAATGGTCAATGGGTGTAGTTTATCCTAAAATTATATTAATTGATTTATTTTAACCGTCGTTACGATATAAAAACTTAACCTATTAAATATTAGGAACCTAAACAGAAAAAAAATTAAATACCTGAAGTATAGTTTATAAATTATTTTTATATAAAGCAAAAAAAAAAAACCCAAACACCCTTTTCTTTTCTTCAATGCAGTATTCAGATTAACAAGATCATTTCCCCTACTTACAGCTTCGTGATAAAGTACATGTGAAATTATAGGCAGGGATGATATCTAAAAATCTCCATAAACACTCAAAGATGAGATTTATTATTACCATAATGGAAGAATTCATGAAAAAGCATTACAGCATCATCAGCAAAGCATGAATAAGCTCAATTCAGCAAAAGGCTCAACTACCATTAACTATATACAACATTCAAAAGGATAATCAGCCAAACCAAATGAAAGAGAGACATCGACCTCATTACGTGGGCGCAGCTTTGATAGCTTTCTGCAATTCAATCTCCACCTCGCTCATCTTGTTCACATTCTTCTTCGCTTCTCTTCCACTATTGTCTTCACCAGAACTTCTCTTGCTCCTCCACTGCTCCAAGTCGTTCGAATTCTTCGCCCAAGGCGTGGAGGCCCTCGCCCAAGACCCTCACTTTCCCTACTAGCTGAAATCTCATGTCTCACATCTTCTATACACTGCTTCATTTCCCTATTCTCATTCTCCAACTTCTCCAAATCTCTTCTCATCCATGAATACACACCTTTAAGCAATTCGAACTCATCTTCATTACTCGCAACGCTCTTTTTTCTCTCTCCATTAACCTCATCAGGCTTCTCGATCCCAATCTTGTTTATTGTCAGATTAGGCAATTTTGAACCCAACTCGAAGGCAAGTTCACGGTCCACCTTAGGTTCACCACAGCCCTTTTTGTCACAGGAAACATTGTTCTTGCTCTAATAGCAGTTCCACAAAAAATCCCAGCTTTCTTGTCATCTGTCCTCACCAATGACCTCTCCATACCAAACCCTTCGTTCCCATAGCCGAACTTAGGGTATCAAGCCCATCATCAGCTCCATTACGAGGTTCCAATTAACATCTTGCCAGACTGAAGCCGAGTTTAGGGTTCCAAAACCCGAATCCGAAGGTGAAGCAGATTGTATTGAAATAGAGTGATGAGACCCGGAATCTGATTCGAGGCTAGGTTTCGACGATGTGGCCATGTGAAAAGAAAAGTTGCCAAATGGGGCTTGAAATGGAGAGAGAAAGCGGGAATTGGGGTTCCGGGGCTAACAGATGAAAGAGAAAACTGAGCAGAGAAAACAAGAGGGGAGTCTTTGGGTGATCCAAGAGACCAAGACCAGACTTCAGAGAGAGAGAGAAAGGGAAAGTGGAGGAAGGGGAAGTTGAGGGAGCGTAAGAGAGTTTGAGACAAGGGCCGGAAGGGAAATTTGTGCAGAGAGAAAGGATGTGTTTTGAGAGGATTTGTGGCTGCCGTTGTCGGTGGTGGTGGTGAGGATAGAAACGAAAGGTTGGCTAAATATGGAGATGGGCACCCTGGCTTTCAACACAGGGGTCTTGTCATCTTCAAGCTTGAATGATAGCTTCATTTTCTTTGAATCTATTTCTGTGGTTGTGGAAGAAAAGAGTAAAGTGCAGAAAGGGGATGAGTATTCCTATGCGTAAGGCGAAACCTATGAATTAGATTGGTTTGGGATCTTTGGCAAAACCGATTGTACTAGTACCTCATGTTCCACCGCTCCATTCATCATTCCAATGTCCCCACAAATAAACGACGAACGGGATCCTGTCAAATACTTCATTTGCTCTCTTCACGGCTGTAAACCAACTAAATTTAACGAATACAT